>NW_028270141.1:123324122-123349122 GCF_037043375.1 Chiloscyllium plagiosum | reverse complement strand
CTTGCAGAAATAACATTAATTCATTTATATCCCACAATTTCCCCTTTTTCTTTTCATTACTATCTGTTAACTTCTGCATTTTTGTCTCCTTTTTTTTCTTAACATTGTTTACAAAATTCGCAAGCATCATTTCAGAGATTTCATCCATCTTAGTCTCACTCATCTCCTTATTATTTAGTTGATAAAGTTCCTCTGTCTGATTCCCCTCAGGGTCAATCGTTTCATCAAGGCTGTTTCACTCAGCCTCTGGGTGAGCCCTCGTATACAGGGTATGATACAACAGCCACTGGCCACCAATACCCCGACTACTACTATCAGGGAAGTTCGGATAGAAACCACCACCCCCTTCCATTTTCCAAACCAGGATTCAAGCCACCCTGTGAGAGATGTGTCTACTCCTGAATTCTCAGCCAGTTCCTCTGCTAAGGTAGTCAATCCCCTTAAGGCCCAAGTAATCGAACCATCAGGCGCAGTGTTATTAGGAATAAAGGTACAACAGCTTCCTCCTAACATCACACATACACCCCCTTTCTCTGCTAAAATCATATCAAGGGCTATTCTATTTTCCAATGCCATCCTACTCGTCGCATCAAGCTGTTCTGATATTCCTTTAACCGCATCTCTTGTATAATTCATAAATCGCTGTTGATTATAAAAAATGTAATTTATCCAGTCTACATTTTTATTAATTGTTACCCACCAAAAGAGAGCTGACTCAAAGCCTGCTGCAATCTGGTTACGAGCTTTGAATTCAGGTACTCCCCTAGGGACTCCTACCGAGTCGAGATAAATCCTGTCATCAAAAGAAGTATCTAACAGTAATCTCTTACCCCTTCCCTTTTTCCCTACTATCTTTTCCTTCTCAAATGCCAGGGTAAATGGAATTGCCAATTGTACAATTGCACATATCCCTCTCCAATCCGGAGGTAGGGTGGGTCTCAATATTTTTCCTCCACAGTACCACCACAGATCCGCTCGGGGAACCTTTAATGCTGAGTAGTTCCCTCCCTTCTCCGTTTCGGTAACATTCTTAATCTCTGTACATAATTTCAGCTCCCCCAAATATATCGACCGACTCGTACCTCGCCTGTGCACACATGACGTGTGATTTCCAACTGCGGCGGAAAATGTAGGGGGAACTTTTGCATCTTCCTCCTCCAAGGGAGGGAACATCAGAGATAGGGAGGTACAATTCCTATCATTCCATGCAGTCTCATCCTGGTACAGGGCTATCATACATTTCATGCCCTTCCTGTCTCGCTTCCACCCGAGCGGAAAGGGAACCACCTGGGCCACTGGCCTACCGGAGGCACATGCATAGCAATTGCTTTTGTTCAGACTTTTTACAGTATACTTTACCCATTCAACCCAGGCATTTGCATCCCTGTACCCAGTCTCTATCTCGATGGTCTGTTTCAAATCGTTTACCTCTATAATTTTTACTACTTTAGGATCATTGGGAGTGGTGAAAGGTTGTATCTCATTACCCAGTAATTCTACCCATTTTTCCCTGTCCTATGCTAATTCGAAAACAACAGCCCACAAACTCCTTCCCATTTGCTTTCATTTCAATCCCAAATGTTTCATTTAATTGTACCTCATAAGTGCCACCTCCCAAAACTGCTTCGTGCCATGTGGTTTTTCTTATCGTTAAATATATGGGGTTACACTTTTTATTGGGACAATCGCGTGCTGGTCGGAAGGGGGCCTGGTGTATTGTGACAAGACCATTATACCAGGTACCATCCCCGAGGCCATCCCCATAGGACTTAAGATGTATCTCTGAGTTGCGGTATTGTCTCTGATTAGCTACATTCCTACAATTTACTAAGCTACATATATCAGTGTCTATTACTTGTGGATTATCAGACTCAGGAACCATTAATAATACATATGAAAATGATATGTAACAAAATCCCAATACGAAGAGGGCTAGCATCATAACTCTAAGCATTCCCAGTATTCTGATCATTATGCTAAAACACAAAAAGGCTTAATATACAATCTTACAGAAATAATCCCGCGCTCGCGTCGCCACTGTATAGTCAATTACTCAAAGTCTCTTTAGTCTGAGTTTCAGCGGGTCTTGCGTTGATTGCGTCCAGACTTCTTCCTCAACTGGAGGGTCCACTGGCCCTTTGATCCGAGTATAATGAGTCCAGCCTTTTTCCGCCGTCCTTATTGCCATTTCGGTAGTCAAAAGAGCCTGACACGGCCCTTCCCAGTCTGGCTGCAGCTTAGTCTCTGTCCATGATTTTAAGACTCAATCTCCTGGCCGGATGGGATGAACAGCAAATTCAAGGGGCGGAGTCTGTGCCAATAGACCCTGTTTTCTGAGGAAAGATAAAGAGGAGGACAAGCCCAGTATATACTTCTTTAAAAACAAATCTTTAGTTTCGGGAATTGGCAATTCTCCCTGCGTTCCCAGATAAGGTAATTCAAATAAGATTTCATAGGGGAATAGTCCCAAATCTTTCCTCCGCCAAGGGACAAGCCCAAAAGGCATCCTTTAAATCTATCACACTAAACCATTTGTGATCATGAGGGATCTTACTTAATAACGTGTAGGGGTTTGGCACCACTGGGTGCCTGACCTGTACCATCCGATTTAATGTTCTCAAATCCTGCACCAATCGATAAGTTCCATCAGATTTCCACACTGGTAGAATTGGGGTATTATAAGGAGACATACATGGCTCCAACAAACCATCTCTAATCAGTCCCTCAATTACTGGCTGCAGTCCCCGTTTACCTTCTATGGAAATAGGATATTGTCGTTCACAGACAACGTCCCCTTTCCGTTTTAAATTTATTAAAAGGGGAGGGATCTGTAGTTTTCCACGATTCCCTTCTCTAGCCCATACAATAGGGTCTATCTTTCTCTCAGCATCCTCTGTCAACATCGCCAGTTGTACAACTAATTCTTTTTCCTGAATTCCAATCTCCAGTCCTAAAAGGATAATTAGGTCTCTCCCCAGTAAGTTACTTCCTATATCAGGGATATATAGCAGTTCCCCTGTAACCCTACCTTTAGGACCTTCTATCATCATAGGTTCAAATACTGGAACAGTAAATCCTTCCCCTTTCACCCCCGAAACAGTAATTGACCGTGTTAACATTTCTACTTTCTTTGGTTTAAAATTCAGCGATGACCGTGCTGCCCCCGTATCTACTAGGGAGATTACCTCCTCCCTACACGGTCCCACCTTCAAGTTTATCAAGGGTTCCTGGTGGGCCCCTGAGGGCAGGAACCCCTGACACCCCTATTCTTCATCATAATTCATAAGCGGAATTGCCTTTTCTTCCCTTTGTAGATCAGGACACTCCTGCTTAAAATGCCCTATCTTTCCACAATAATAGCATCCTGCCTGTAGCGACTTCCATCTCTGCCCCTCAAACCCTCTATCAAATGTTCCCCCTTGTCCTCTCCCTCTTTACAAACACTTTCTGTGCCTCTCTCGACAATTCATCTAATGGTTTTTCACTCCATCCTTCTATCTTCTGTATCTTTCTCTGTATGTCTGGCCATGCTCTTGTCACAAAATGTACTTTCAAAAGACCCTGTGCCACTGAGTCCTCAGGGTTCATTCCAGAGTATTTCCGCATTGAGTCCCTTAATCTTTGCAAGAAAGCTGAGGGAGTCTCATCTTTCTCCTGTCTAATTTCAAAGGCTTTAATCAAATTCTGTGACTTCGGAACTGCCTCCCTTATTCCTTTTAGAATCAGGTCTTTCAATTCCCTCATTTCTTCTCTATGCTCCGGGTTTTGGTTTTCCCACTGGGGGTCTCTGAGGGGAAACTTCACCTCTCCCTGTCCAGCATCCCCATCTCCAATCGGGTGTTCCCTGTCCCATATTTTAATGGCAGTTCCTCGTACAAGTCCCCTTTCCTCCCCAGTAAATAATATATTCAAAATAGACATTAATTCAGCCCAGGCATAGAGACTGGGCCCCAAAAATTGATCAATTTGTTCAGACAACCCCACCGGATCCTCAACCAGGACCTTCATTTCCTTTTTAAATGTTCTGACCTCCCCACTGGTGAGGGGGGCACTTACAAACCCAATCTCTTTGTCCCCTACGGGTACCTCCCAAAGGGGATAAGTCGTTACGTCTTTTCCCCTTTATCTTTTTTTTAAAGAAATGTTGCAATATTTCTAGCTCCCCATAACTTCAAACACCAATTCATCAATTCATGCTTGACTAACCTTCAAAGCCTGTTCCTAACTTATAAATATATTTATATATATTTACGTTCATTTCTTCAGTGTTTAATAGTCAAAATGCAAAATGCATACAGTTCCCAATTTTGCAATTCACTGTAATTACCCAGTTTTAGTCCTTTAATTTAGATCCAAAATTAGTTTTCTTAAATAGTCCTGACCAATCATTGCTCAATTACAATACTATAAGTCGTAAAATAATCAGAGCTTGCCTTAAAAGAACTCGTCTACTCAAGTTTTTTTAAAAAAAACTTCTAATGCATGAACAATGGCTGAATCCAAGGTCACAGATATTAACCATAGAATTTTGCTTTTACCACAATCTAATGTTGAACTGAAACTTCAACTGTCCTCCATAAATCGCTGTTATGTAAAGATAAAAGAGATTAGTTAGAAACTGATAGTAAGGCAGTCATGATCTGTAAAAAGAACAGGAGTTATCATTCCTTTTTTTTTTCTTCATAATCACAATAGATTCCTTAACCTTAAAAGAAATCATGTTAAGTTTCCATAACAAAATCAGATTCAAAACAGTCCTGGAACACAAGCTCCAGGGAATAAAACACAAACATTCAATCACCAACAAACAAATGTTCACTCAAACCAAATCACAAAGGGTTAAACTTCCTACCAGCTGGACAGCTCTTTACATTCTCTCTCTCTCTCTCTCTCTCTCTGTCTCTCGCACATTGACATATAAATTCAGATATTCACAAACCCAGTCTTCGTCCGATCTGTACTTTGGCCAGATGACAGCGGGACGAAGAATGGAGTCCTTAGTCCATACAAAGCAACAATATTTAATCATCTTTCTCCCTTGTACAAGTATTATTTTGCCAATTTCCACAACATCCTGCCCAAAGGACTTTCCGGAGGAATGTTGTAAGGGACCCCGCCTCCATTTCCATTGCCGTGTCCTTACTTTGTTTCCCCGGAGGCTTTTTCCTTACCCAAAGCACAAGCCATATTGAGTTCCTTCGTTAGTCCCTTATTAACTACTAAAACTCAATCCCGGCCACCAAGGCAATACTTAAAAGTCAATTTTCTTACCTTGGTCTGTGCACAGAGTTGCCTGGCCCCTTTTGTCACCGTATTTTCTATCGAGCTCCTATCACTGTCTGATTCAGATGTCTCTCTTATAGGATTCACATCAGTCACCTAAGGGAGCAGACCAAACCGGGACGAGACCGCTCCTCAATGGGGAACGGGACGCGTCTTCCCAGTGTCCAAGGCCAGCCACTCCCCCCGGTGATGGAAGAAAATCCCGGACGAGCCCCCAATTGTGAGAAACAAAAGCTCACTCACTTTAATAATTTCAGTCCGAGACTAATTTCTGATCAGCCATTTATTTGTACACCTATAGATGGGTGCTTTGTCTAACTACCTGGTAAGGTAATGACAAAATGCACACTATATCCGAAAAACCCTCGCAATTTATCCCATATGTTTTCCTTATTCCATTGTCTGTTCCCTGCTTCGCTTACGTCACTCATTTCCTTAAGACTTAATCCACAACTTTTGTTTATCCTGTTTTGTCCGTGACAAACTCTTATCTCTGACTCCCATAAGTGTGTTTGACGTCAGTCTATTATAGATTATTGATTAGGCATATCTTTTCTTCTATCAGCATCTATTTCCATCCAGAGGCCACTTTGACCTCTTTGATTAGGGTTAGTTCCTGTGTCTTGAGGAGGGGAAACAGATGCTTTCCTGTTTGCCCATATATCCACCATTGTTCTGTATTCATGTCTCATGATTTCTTTTTGCTGAATATGTATTTTCTCATTCCTATTCTGTATCGGAATTTATACTTGCAGAAATAACATTAATTCATTTATATGCCACAACAAGAACCCCCAGATCTCTCTGGACTGCCCCTTTACCTAAATTGATTCCACTTAGGTGGTAATCTGCCTTCCTGTTCTTGCCACCAAAGTGGATAAGGATCCATTTATCCACATGAAAGTGCATCTGCCATGCATCTGAGCACTCACCTAACTTGTCCAGGTCACCCTGTAATCTCCTAACATCCTCATCACATTTCACCCTGCCACCCAGCTGATGAAATTTGCGAATGTTATTGCTAATACCATCTTGTATATCCTGAACATAGATTGTAAAAAGCTGCGGTCCCAGTACTGATCCCTGCGGTACCCCACTGGTCAGTGCCTGGCATTCTGTTAGAAACGAAAATCGCTTCTCAATAATCGCTCTAGACAAATTCAGGAAAACAAAGTTTTATTAACAAGTCTGCAGAGTTGGGCATCCTTGAAAGACAAAAAGGCGCCCTGAGGCTTACAAAGTCTCCTATTATATACAGTACAAGTCCCTCCCCTCCTTTGCTCTAACGAGCCATGAGGTTCACATTCTTAAAGACATCATTATTCTCCAATTTGCACTCTTATCAACAAAGTCGGCAACAAATGTCTTCAGAGTCTCTAAAGTTGTTGTTTTTCTCACCCTGTAGTCTTATCAGTCAAAGACTTATTCTTCTCTGTCCGTGCGAGCGGCCTTATCAATCTGTAGCAGATGTCTCTCGAGTCGTTTCCCTATCCTGCAGTCTTATCAGTCAAGGACTCATCCTTCCCTGCCTGTGTTAATGGTTTCATCAATCAAGGGCCTTTTTGTTTTTTTTTACTCTGCTCACAAATTGTCAGCATTCTGCACAATTTAAACTATTCTACTTTTGAGTATATAAAATGTAATAGAAAAGAAACAAAGGTTTTGTCTTTTATTATAGATCAGTCTGTGGTCCAGGCACATCTTAAAGTTTAAACCGAAATTACCTCTCACAATTCCACCCTTTTCTTTCTTTAAGATGTGCCTGACGAAGATAAGCACCCCCCTCCCTCAAGGGCCCGGGAAATCCTTGGTCTTTCGCAGCAACATCACTTTAAGTTCCCGCGTCCCATGTTGTGGAACCACCACTGCCTGGAGTCGGGAAATATTTTTCTGAATTAAAAACTGAATACAGGGAGTTAGGCAGGGTAATACGAGAAGAAGAATCATGCCGCTCCCAACCACCAGCAACGCCGTGCGCCACCAGCTACCACCTAGGAGACCATCCCACCATCCGATGCCACTAAGAGGACGCCAAGATTGTACTGGCACATGGGCCAATCTCCGAATTTCATCGGAAATTTTCAAAACCGCTTTACCATTATCGTCAATTTCTAGACAGCAGTTTGTCAGGTTAAATTTCCCGCACACACCCCCCTCCGAGGCCAACAGATAATCCAAGGCAAGTCGGTTTTGATATATAGCAGCCCTCATCTGTTCCTGCTGCTGAGCCAACAGCTCTAGGGCCAGGGCAGTCCGGTTAGTAATGACCTCTACGACTGCTTGGAGCCTGATAATTCGATTTAGCATATAGATAGGAGTACGATATCCCCATGATCCGTCCTGTGCCCACGTAGCCGGCCCGTAGTATTCAATAATCCGGGCCGGTGGCCACTCATCCCCCCAATCACCGACTTGGATATCCCTTGGCGACCTACGCAGGGAGTCAAAGAGTTTAACTCCCAAATCATCGCCTTCCTCCCGGGGTAATAGGAAGAATTCAGGTCTTCTTAGACCCAGGAAGCATACTCCAGCCCATCCCATGGGCAGTTTGGAATATGCCTGATTACCGCATATCCAAAATAGGCCATCTGGAGCAGGCCCTCCCTGCCTCACAACGGCATCCCACAACTCCTTTACCCCAGGGACGCCCTCATAAGGACCAGGACCACTGCAATTCCAGTATTCGGATTGTTCGCCCTGTGGCAGAGTCTGGACAGGATTATTCCAGCATTGATTCCCCTGACAACCACCGCTCCACACTCTTTTCATGCCATCGGGAGGGTCAGCACTTAGCTCGTAAGAGGAGGAATCAGAACGTAACCGAATGCAATTTTGATGATCTCGGTTTGCAATGTACCAAGCAATATTCTCAGGCCACCATACTCGCGTGGTTGCATCCAAGATATTCTGACAGGGAGGTTGCATCCAAGATATTCTGACAGGGACTAATCCCTACCTTCACGGTCCCCTTGCCTTCAATACAGAACTGGCCCTCAGGGCTGTTTGTCAGTCTCCACCCCTGGCTTTTCCTTTCGTTGTCATGAGTCCAAGTGGTTTGCAGCAATTCCCATATGTCTAAGCTTTGACCAGTCCACGGCCATTGTTCCGACATACGCGGCCCCCCACAGACCCAGCAATTGCTAACATTTAAAACAGTGGCTATTCTAGAGGTGAGATCAATAAACAGGTTTTGTGTAACATCAGGGAGTTCAATCTTTCCTTCTACCTCTGCGTATACAGATGGCACTTTAGGGAGCACGACCGTTCCCTGTTGGTCTTGCTCTTTCCCCAACCCCCGATCAGGGATCTGTATCTTGGTCTCCTTGACTCTGTCAACCTGCTCCCCGAGCAACACGGAGGATAGGTCCCACCTCCCAGTTTTGCTAATACACACCCAGCGGTCATTTATAGGGCATCCATGGATTTTGCCACCGTATCCTTTATTATAAACCTGATAATAGGGTCTCCCATCCTCCCAACATTCATGGCGTGCACTCACATCGTAACACCTATCGTCCACATAGGAATGGGACACAAATGATCCCGAATAGATTCGAATCCCAAGTCTTACTGTAGTTCGACATTTGTCACATCTCCCCTCACCCTCCCCCACATACAGGAGTAAACTGATCAATATCCCCACCAGTACAGTCCAAGTAGAATTCATTATTGCTGTCTTTTCAGTTTTACCGACAACGGCTTGTCCCCTTGCTCGCATGTCCAGGTGCTTTCTTCTTCAGGCGGAACAGGCCCCTTTATCCTCGATGCGTGGACCCACCCTTTTTCTTTCGTCCGAACAGCTGCTTCAGTTGTTAACAGAACCAGGAACGGTCCTTCCCACCGCGGCTGGAGCTTTTCGGCCTTTCAGGTCTTAACAAGTATCCAATCTCCGGGCTCCACCTTATGCAGGAGGAAGTCGAGCGGCGGAGTCTGAGCCAGGAGACCTTTCCTCCGGAGTTCTGCAAAAGAACGGGATAAGGCCAGTAAATAGGTTCGGATAAATACTTCCCCGCCTTGTAGAGTGGGACATCCATCAACCTTACTCCAATACGGTAATCCGAACAGCATTTCATAGGGGGAAACCCCGACATCTCGGCGAGGTGCCGTACGTATCCTCATTAGGGCAATGGGCAGGCACTTTGGCCAGGGTAACTTAGTTTCTAACATCAGCTTAGTCAATTGGGTCTTGAGCGTGCCATTCATTCTCTCAACTCGACCCGAACTCTGGGGATGCCAGGGTGCGTGGAATTTCCATTGGATACCCAGGGCAGTACAGATCAAATGGTGTAGCTTAGAAATAAAATGTGTCCCGCAGTCGGAGTCGATAGATTCCATTATGCCATATCTCGGGATTATGTTCTCTAACAACAGTCGGGCCACGGTTGGTGCATCGTCTTTGGCAGTTGGGAAAGCCTCTACCCAGTGAGTGAAATGGTCTACTATTACTAGCAGATACTTCCATCTCTGTACTGGGGGTAATTCTGTAAAGTCGACTTGGATCCTCTGAAATGGCCTAATCGCGAGGGGCTGACCACCGGCTGGCATAGAACGCATGGCCTTCTGATTAATTCGCTGGCAAGTGGGGCATCCGACTACCTCTTGTTGGGCTAATGTGTATATCCCCCTGCATACATAGTCTCTCAGGATCGTGTCACACATGGCTTGCACCCCCCAGTGGGTCTGATGGTGTAATCGGTGCAGAATACCTCGGGTGATCTGTTTGTTCAGTACTTGTCTCCCATCAGGAACCGTCCACTTCCCGTTAGTATCTAGCCGGGCACCTAATTGATCCATTTTATCAATCTCCCCCTGGGTGAAGACGGGTTGTTTAGCGAGCCCTTCCCTCAACGGTATTAACGTTAACAATTGGACGGATTTTTCGACCGCTGCCCGCTTGGCTTCCTCGTCTGCCAGCCGGTTTCCCACCGCTTCCGGTGTCGACCCCTTCTGGTGACCGGGTACATGGACTACTGCGAGTTCTGTAGGCAACGCCAGGGCTTCCAACGTTAGGCTGATCATTTGTTCGTGAGCTAATTCTTTTCCCCGGGAAGTTATCAATCCTCGCTCTTCCCAGATTTTCCCGAAAGTATGAACGACTCCGTATGCATACTTTGAGTCAGTATATATGGTCCCCACTTTCCCCTCCAACAACTTCAGGGCCCTCTGGAGGGCGTACAACTCACAGGATTGGGCTGACCACTTCCCGGGCAGTCGTCCGGACTCAATCGTCCGTTTCGTTGCACCATCTTTGACAGCATAGCCACTGTATCGTACTCCACTGATGCACCGGGAGGACCCGTCGATATACAGTTCCTGTCCCTCACCCAGCGGGGCTTCTTGCAGGTCCTCTCGGCTCTTGGTCTGCAAGTCCACAAATTCCACACAATCATGCTCCTGTTCCCCGTCTGCAGGACGTCCGTACAGAAACTGGGCTGGGTCGCAACTGAGATCTTTTGCAAAATTGAGATCGTTCCCGGTCATCAAAATCGTCTCATACTTTAGGATGCGAGAGTCTGTTAACCAGCGGTGAGCCTTCTGAGCCAGTATGGTACTAACCGAATGTGGGGAGTATACTGTGATTCTTCCTCCAAAGGTAAGTTTTCGGGCCTCTTCTACTAACATTGCCGTAGCTGCCACTGCCTGGATACAGGTCGGCCATCCACGTGACACAGGGTCTAACATCTTTGACAAAAATGCAACCGGCTGACGTTTCCCTGCCCGCAGCTGAGTAAGCACACCCTGGGCAATTCCGCCGGCGCTATTAACATATAACTGGAACGGTTCCTTCAGGGTGGGTAAAGCCAATACCGGAGCTCGAATCAGTTTATTTTTAATAATATTAAATCGCTGCTCCTCCTCATCTGACCAGTCCACCTTTTGTCCTTCTTGTCCCAGTTTGTCGTACAAAACTTTTACTAAAGTGGTGTAACTTTCAATCCATATCCGGCAATACCCTACTAGTCCCAGGAATTGTCTGACTTCCTTCTTCGTCCTGGGTATTGGCATACCCGTAATCCCTGATATTCGTTCTGGCGTGATACGGCGGTGCCCCTTACTGACTTGATGACCCAGATATCTTACTTCTCGCTCCACAAACTGGAGTTTTGTCCTGGAGACGCGTAGACCCTGTTTCCCCAGGAAGTTCAGCAGGGCAACGGTGTCTGCTCGTACCTCCTCTTCTCTTGGTCCTGAGAGTAAGAGATCATCGACATATTGGAGCAATTGATTCTCCGCGTTACACCGAAATCCTCCTAAGATCTGCTCCAGTATTTGTCCAAACAAATTGGGTGACTCCGTGAATCCCTGTGGCAAGACCGTCCATCTTAACTGTCGCTTTCGTCCTGTGAAGGGATTCTCCCATTCAAAGGCAAAAAGGTTCCGACTTTCTTCGTCAAGGGGGCAACTCCAGAAAGCATCCTTCAGATCTATTACGCTGAACCATTCATGTTCGGGGGGAATTTTACTCATTAACGTGTAGGGATTAGGTACCACCGGGTATCTAGCCTGGACTACTTCATTCAACCCCCGCAAGTCTTGCACCAGCCTATATGTCCCGTCCGGCTTCCTCACAGGGAGTATTGGAGTATTGAAAGGGGACATGCATTCCTCCAGTAGTCCATCTGTGATTAATCTTTCTATCACAGGTTGTAACCCCTCCCGTCCTTCCATAGCAATCGGGTATTGTTTCCTTCTTCCCGGGCCTCTTCCTGGTAACATGGTGATTTGGAGAGGTTTGATGTTTAGACCCCCTCTGTTCCCCTCTCGGTACCATACTTCCGGGTCTATTTGTTGATCATCTTCTTCGGTGAGGGCGAACAACCTTACCACCATTTCCCCGTTATTTGGTACCGTTCCGATCCCTAGTTTGACCTGCAAGTCTCTTCCTAACAAATTAAACCCCGCCGATGGCAGTAGAAGGAGGTCTCGTTTAGTAGTTCTGTTTTCATACCCAATTTACACGTCCTCCACCACTGGGACTTGTAATTTCTGTCCTCCAATTCCAGATACCCCCATAACTTTTCCTCCTGCTCGGGTGCCGGGGGGTATTTGGATTATACTTGATCTTTCAGCTCCCGAGTCCACCATAAATGTGATCTCCGATCCTTGGGGCCCTACTTTCAAGTTTACCAGGGGTTCCTGTCGATAGTCCTTTTGCCCCAAGGGTAGGAACCCCCGACCTCCCTAATCTTCCTCCATCAGGGCGTACGACCTCACCTCCCGCTTGTAGCGGGAGCACTCCCGTTTAAAATGTCCCTCTTCATTACAATAGTAACATCTGAGTGTCCTCTTCGTTTCCCTGTCACGGTCTCGCGTTCCTCCACTCTTCCTTTGTTCCGGCCATGGTTCTCTCTTCCTCTGCTCTTGCCACGACTCTCCCCTTTCCTGTTTCTGCCACGGCTCTCCCTTTTCCCTTCTTCCAGCTGTCATTTGTTGCACCGTCTGCATCATTATCTTTGTCGCCTTCTTTTGCTTCTCATCGTCCCTTCTCACAAACACCTTTTGCGCCTCCCGTAGTAATTCACTTAAAGATTTACTATCCCAATCATCCATTTTCTCTAACTTCTTTCGTATGTCCGGCCAGGCCTTTGATACAAACTCTATCCGTATGAGTTGTTGCCCCACGTCCGTCTCAGGGTCCACCCCAGCAAACTGCTGCAAATCCTTCCTAATCCTGTCTAGGAAGTCCGTAGGGGTTTCCTTCGGGTTTTGATGATTACCAAAGGCCTTGGTAAAATTGTGCCCCTTCGGGGCTGCGTGTCTTATTCCTTTTATCCAATATTCCCGCATGTCTCTCATGTTGCGCCGTCCTTCCTCCGTGTTCTTATCCCACTCGGGGTCGGTGAGGGGAAACTTCTGCTCCCCTCCTTCTCCCCCCTCTCTCTCCCAGACCAAGAGCGCAGCTTGTCGTATCATCTGACGCTCCTGGCTAGAGAACAATGTTTTCATGATGGAACACATCTCTTCCCACGTGTAAGTATTCGGACCCAGGAACTGATCCAATTGTTCAGCAAGTCCCATGGGGTCCTCTAGTAGACCCTTCATCTCCCTCCTGAAATTCCGTACTTCAGTACTCGTCAAGGGAACGTTCACATATCCCGTCCCTCCTTCCTCGCCCCCCATGGGCACTTCCCGGAGTGGATTCATTCTTGCAATCGAGACAGGGTTTTGTCTGTGACCCTTTCCAGCTTGAGATCTGGTCTGTACCCCTGAGGTAGTTTGTGATTCCTCCCCATTTTCTTCCCCTTCCCCTGAATCGTCGTCACCCGAAGGAACATTTTGTGGGGCAGACGGGGTCACGTAGGGCGGCGGTAAGTGATCTAAAGGGTCCCATTCTTTCTGCCCTTTCGAGTCTTTATTAGTTACCTGCATTTGACAAGATATCGTAACCGGTAGGCAACAAAGGGCATAATCACTTTCTTCCAGATTAACATCAGGTTTTGAATTGACATATAAAATGAGGGCTTGCCGGACCCAGTCTTCGTCCGTACCGAATCTAGGCCACCACACTGAGTCGCCCTGAATAGGTTTCTGGGACCACTTTTGACAGTATTTTACCATCTTCCTTTTAGATTTTCCCTTTCTTCCAGCCTGATCCCAATTATTTAGCATTCTCCCTAACGGACTATCGTCAGGTACCCCGGGGTATGTGTCATTGTCCCTGTTTAAGCCTACCTTTCCCTTAATCGCCTTAGATCCCTTATTTCCCATTTCCGAGGACTTCGTATTTTTCCCGTGATAATCTATCACAATGTAGCCAATTCCCGGACCTTCAGTCCCGTGATCGCCCAGGTTCCTTTGCAGGCACCCCTGGTCTTTGGATTCCTGTGTCCTACGTCTCTGTGACACAGATCACAGGCACCCCGTAGGTACACGTTCCTCCTCAAACACGGTCTCTGCAAAATCCCTCACAGGCGAGCCCCAGTTTCTAGGTTCCTGAGTCCCACGTCTCTGTAGAAAAATCCACAGGCACCCCGTAGGTCCCCAGTCCTCCGGAAACAAGGTCCCCCCAAGTGTTTTTCTTACCTGGGTTCGGTGCACCGAAATTACTCGATCATTAACCGTCCCCACTGCCTCGGGTACACACCTTCTTTGTTTTCCTGAGCCTCCCGGATATCACTCGCTCAAGCCGCGCGGGGCGACAAGCAAGGAATCAGGGACTGCCGAATTCGGCAGGGTGCACCTTCTCCGATGTCCTTCCTCAGCCTCCCTCGCGGCCGGAGTGTTGATCGGACGAGCCCCCAAGTTTGTTAGAAACGAAAATCGCTTCTCAATAATCGCTCTAGACAAATTCAGGAAAACAAAGTTTTATTAACAAGTCTGCAGAGTTGGGCACCCTTGAAAGACAAAAAGGCGCCCTGAGGCTTACAAAGTCTCCTATTATATACAGTACAAGTCCCTCCCCTCCTTGGCTCTAACGAGCCATGAGGTTCACATTCTTAAAAACATCATTATTCTCCAATTTGCACTCTTATCAACAAAGTCGGCAACAAATGTCTTCAGAGTCTCTAAAGTTGTTGTTTTTCTCACCCTGTAGTCTTATCAGTCAAAGACTTATTCTTCTCTGTCCGTGCGAGCGGCCTTATCAATCTGTAGCAGATGTCTCTCGAGTCGTTTCCCTATCCTGCAGTCTTATCAGTCAAGGACTCATCCTTCCCTGCCTGTGTTAATGGTTTCATCAATCAAGGGCCTGTTTGTTTTTTTTTACTCTGCTCACAAATTGTCAGCATTCTGCACAATTTAAACTATCCTACTTTTGAGTATATAAAATGTAATAGAAAAGAAACAAAAGTTTTGTCTTTTATTATAGATCAGTCTGTGGTCCAGGCACATCTTAAAGTTTAAACCGAAATTACCTCTCACACATTCCGAAATGGAGGGGTGGAGGAGTGTGGAAGGATGAGAG
This sequence comes from Chiloscyllium plagiosum, assembly GCF_037043375.1. Classification (NCBI taxonomy): domain Eukaryota; kingdom Metazoa; phylum Chordata; class Chondrichthyes; order Orectolobiformes; family Hemiscylliidae; genus Chiloscyllium; species Chiloscyllium plagiosum. Next base: position 123,333,935 of record NW_028270141.1, on the reverse strand, counting down.
AATGCAGGCTGCAGCCCTATGAAGCAGGGGGAGGGCTTGCAGTTGGCCTGTGTGGGGACGTGGGAGACTACAGGAGCCTGGTGGGCAAGGGCTGGCTGAAAGGCAGCTGGAGGGACGGAGGGAGGGAAGCACGCACGGAGGAGGAAGAGCAAAGAGAAAAGAGAAAAAAAAGCCAAAGGGGACAAAGAGAAAGAGCAACAAAGAAAATGTGGCTGGCCAGCACGGCTTGAAGTAGGGAGAAAAGGCAGGGGCCAGTGCCTACGGCCATACTAGTCTGAAAACGCCCGATCTCGTCTGATCTCGGAAGCTAAGCAGACTCAGGCCTGGTTAGTACTTGGATGGGAGACCGCCTGGGAATACCAGGTGCAGTAGGCTTTTTCCGCCAGCAGTGGCTGCTCAAGTCACCCCTCTGCACTTGTCTTGTGCCAGGCAATGGAGCGGCAGGTTATTTTTGCTGCTGCTGCTGTGCCTGGCATCAGTCTCCTGCAGGCACGAGACACGGAGGGGAGGAGAGCGGAGCGCTGCCAAAATCAGCAAGAAAGGCGGAAAGAAAGGGATTGGGGCTGCACGCTGTCTGCGGGTGGCAGTCAGGAAAGGCGGACAATAGACAATAGGTGCAGGAGTTGGCCATTCTGCCCTTCCAGCCTGCACCACCATTCAATATGATCATGGCTGATCATCCTTAATCAGTATCCTGTTCCTGCCTTATCTCCATAACCCTTGATTCCACTATCCTTGAGAGCTCTATCCAACTCTTTCTTAAATGAATCCAGAGACTGGGCCTCCACTGCCCTCTGGGGCAGAGCATTCCACACAGCCACCATTCTCAGGGTGAAGAAGTTTCTCCTCATCTCTGTCCTAAATGGTCTACCCCGTATTTTTAAGCTGTGTCCTCTGTTTCGGCACTCACCCCGCAGCGGAAACATGTTGCCTGCCGCCAGAGTGTGCAATCCTTTGATCATCTTATATGTCTCAACCAGATCCCCTCTCAGTCTTCTAAACTCAAGGGTACACAAGCCCAGTCGCTCCAGTCTTTCAGTGTAAGGTAATCCCGCCATTCCAGGAATTGACCTCGTGAACCTACGCTGCATTCCCTCAATAGCCAGAATGTCTCTCCTCAAATTTGGAGACCAGAACTGCACACAGTACTACAGGTGTGGTCTCACCAGGGCCCTGTACAACTGCAGAAGAACCTCTTTGCTTCTATACTCAATCCCTCTTGTTATGAAGGCCAGCATGCTATTAGCCTTCTTCACTACCTGCTGTACCTGCATGCTTACCTTCATTGAGTGGTGTACAAGAACCCCCAGATCTCTCTGTACTGCCCCTTTACCTAAATTGATTCCACTTAGGTGGTAATCTGCCTTCCTGTTCTTGCCACCAAAGTGGATAAGGATCCATTTATCCACGTGAAAGTGCATCTGCCATGCATCTGAGCACTCACCTAACTTGTCCAGGTCACCCTGTAATCTCCTAACATCCTCATCACATTTCACCCTGCCACCCAGCTGATGAAATTTGCGAATGTTATTGCTAATACCATCTTGTATATCCTGAAGATAGATTGTAAAAAGCTGCGGTCCCAGTACTGATCCGTGCGGTACCCCACTGGTCAGTGCCTGGCATTCCGAAATGGAGGGGTGGAGGAGTGTGGAAGGATGAGAGAATGCAGGCTGCAGCCCGATGAAGCAGGGGGAGGGCTTGCAGTTGGCCTGTGTGGGGATGTGGGAGACTACAGGAGCCTGGTGGGCAAGGGCTGGCTGAAAGGCAGCTGGAGGAACGGAGGGAGGGAAGCACGCACAGAGGAGGAAGAGCAAAGAGAAAAGAGAAAAAAAAGCCAAAGGGGATAAAGAGAAAGAGCAACAAAGAAAATGTGGCTGGCCAGCACGCTTTGAAGTAGGGAGGAAAGGCAGGGGCCAGCGCCTACGGCCATACTAGTCTGAAAACGCCCGATCTCGTCTGATCTCGGAAACTAAGCAGACTCAGGCCTGGTTAGTACTTGGATGCGAGACCGCCTGGGAATACCAGGTGCAGTAGGCTTTTTCCGCCAGCAGTGGCTGCTCAAGTCACCCCTCTGCACTTGTCTTGTGCCAGGCAATGGAGCGGCAGGTTATTTTTGCTGCTGCTGCTGTGCCTGGCATCAGTCTCCTGCAGGCACGAGACACGGAGGGGAGGAGAGCGGAGCGCTGCCAAAATCAGCAAGAAAGGCGGAAAGAAAGGGATTGGGGCTGCACGCTGTCTGCGGGTGGCAGTCAGGAAAGGCGGACAATAGACAATAGGTGCAGGAGTTGGCCATTCTGCCCTTCCAGCCTGCACCACCATTCAATATGATCATGGCTGATCATCCTTAATCAGTATCCTGTTCCTGCCTTATCTCCATAACCCTTGATTCCACTATCCTTGAGAGCTCTATCCAACTCTTTCTTAAATGAATCCAGAGACTGGGCCTCCACTGCCCTCTGGGGCAGAGCATTCCACACAGCCACCACTCTCTGGGTGAAGAAGTTTCTCCTCATCTCTGTCCTAAATGGTCTACCCTATATTTTTAAGCTGTGTCCTCTGTTTTGGCACTCACCCCGCAGCGGAAACATGTTGCCTGCCGCCAGAGTGTCCAATCCTTTGATCATCTTATATGTCTCAACCAGATCCCCTCTCAGTCTTCTAAACTCAAGGGTACACAAGCCCAGTCGCTCCAGTCTTTCAGTGTAAGGTAATCCCGCCATTCCAGGAATTGACCTCGTGAACCTACGCTGCATTCCCTCAATAGCCAGAATGTCTCTCCTCAAATTTGGAGACCAGAACTGCACACAGTACTCCAGGTGTGGTCTCACCAGGGCCCTGTACAGCTGCAGAAGAACCTCTTTGCTTCTATACTCAATCCCTCTTGTTATGAAGGCCAGCATGCTATTAGCCTTCTTCACTACCTGCTGTACCTGCATGCTTACCTTCATTGAGTGGTGTACAAGAACCCCCAGATCTCTCTGTACTGCCCCTTTACCTAAATTGATTCCACTTAGGTGGTAATCTGCCTTCCTGTTCTTGCCACCAAAGTGGATAAGGATCCATTTATCCACGTGAAAGTGCATCTGCCATGCATCTGAGCACTCACCTAACTTGTCCAGGTCACCCTGTAATCTCCTAACATCCTCATCAGATTTCACCCTGCCACCCAGCTGATGAAATTTGCGAATGTTATTGCTAATACCATCTTGTATATCCTGAAGATAGATTGTAAAAAGCTGCGGTCCCAGTACTGATCCGTGCGGTACCCCACTGGTCAGTGCCTGGCATTCCGAAATGGAGGGGTGGAGGAGTGTGGAAGGATGAGAGAATGCAGGCTGCGGCCCTATGAAGCAGGGGGAGGGCTTGCAGTTGGCCTGTGTGGGGATGTGGGAGACTACAGGAGCCTGGTGGGCAAGGGCTGGCTGAAAGGCAGCTGGAGGGACGGAGGGAGGGAAGCACGCACGGAGGAGGAAGAGCAAAGAGAAAAGAGAAAAAAAAGCCAAAGGGGATAAAGAGAAAGAGCAACAAAGAAAATGTGGCTGGCCAGCACGCCTTGAAGTAGGGAGAAAAGGCAGGGGCCAGCGCCTCCGGCCATACTAGTCTGAAAACGCCCGATCTCGTCTGAAAACGCCCGATCTCGTCTGATCTCGGAAGCTAAGCAGACTCAGGCCTGGTTAGTACTTGGATGGGAGACCGCCTGGGAATACCAGGTGCAGTCGGCTTTTTCCGCCAGCAGTGGCTGCTCAAGTCACCCCTCTGCACTTGTCTTGTGCCAGGCAATGGAGCGGCAGGTTATTTTTGCTGCTGCTGCTGTGCCTGGCATCAGTCTCCTGCAGGCACGAGACACGGAGGGGAGGAGAGCGGAGCGCTGCCAAAATCAGCAAGAAAGGCGGAAAGAAAGGGATTGGGGCTGCACGCTGTCTGCGGGTGGCAGTCAGGAAAGGCGGACAATAGACAATAGGTGCAGGAGTTGGCCATTCTGCCCTTCCAGCCTGCACCACCATTCAATATGATCATGGCTGATCATCCTTAATCAGTATCCTGTTCCTGCCTTATCTCCATAACCCTTGATTCCACTATCCTTGAGAGCTCTATCCAACTCTTTCTTAAATGAATCCAGAGACTGGGCCTCCACTGCCCTCTGGGGCAGAGCATTCCACACAGCCACCACTCTCTGGGTGAAGAAGTTTCTCCTCATCTCTGTCCTAAATGGTCTACCCCGTATTTTTAAGCTGTGTCCTCTGTTTCGGCACTCACCCCGCAGCGGAAACATGTTGCCTGCCGCCAGAGTGTGCAATCCTTTGATCATCTTATATGTCTCAACCAGATCCCCTCTCAGTCTTCTAAACTCAAGGGTACACAAGCCCAGTCGCTCCAGTCTTTCAGTGTAAGGTAATCCCGCCATTCCAGGAATTGACCTCGTGAACCTACGCTGCATTCCCTCAATAGCCAGAATGTCTCTCCTCAAATTTGGAGACCAGAACTGCACACAGTACTACAGGTGTGGTCTCACCAGGGCCCTGTACAACTGCAGAAGAACCTCTTTGCTTCTATACTCAATCCCTCTTGTTATGAAGGCCAGCATGCTATTAGCCTTCTTCACTACCTGCTGTACCTGCATGCTTACCTTCATTGAGTGGTGTACAAGAACCCCCAGATCTCTCTGTACTGCCCCTTTACCTAAATTGATTCCACTTAGGTGGTAATCTGCCTTCCTGTTCTTGCCACCAAAGTGGATAAGGATCCATTTATCCACGTGAAAGTGCATCTGCCATGCATCTGAGCACTCACCTAACTTGTCCAGGTCACCCTGTAATCTCCTAACATCCTCATCACATTTCACCCTGCCACCCAGCTGATGAAATTTGCGAATGTTATTGCTAATACCATCTTGTATATCCTGAAGATAGATTGTAAAAAGCTGCGGTCCCAGTACTGATCCGTGCGGTACCCCACTGGTCAGTGCCTGGCATTCCGAAATGGAGGGGTGGAGGAGTGTGGAAGGATGAGAGAATGCAGGCTGCAGCCCGATGAAGCAGGGGGAGGGCTTGCAGTTGGCCTGTGTGGGGATGTGGGAGACTACAGGAGCCTGGTGGGCAAGGGCTGGCTGAAAGGCAGCTGGAGGAACGGAGGGAGGGAAGCACGCACAGAGGAGGAAGAGCAAAGAGAAAAGAGAAAAAAAAGCCAAAGGGGATAAAGAGAAAGAGCAACAAAGAAAATGTGGCTGGCCAGCACGCTTTGAAGTAGGGAGGAAAGGCAGGGGCCAGCGCCTACGGCCATACTAGTCTGAAAACGCCCGATCTCGTCTGATCTCGGAAACTAAGCAGACTCAGGCCTGGTTAGTACTTGGATGGGAGACCGCCTGGGAATACCCGGTGCAGTAGGCTTTTTCCGCCAGCAGTGGCTGCTCAAGTCACCCCTCTGCACTTGTCTTGTGCCAGGCAATGGAGCGGCAGGTTATTTTTGCTGCTGCTGCTGTGCCTGGCATCAGTCTCCTGCAGGCACGAGACACGGAGGGGAGGAGAGCGGAGCGCTGCCAAAATCAGCAAGAAAGGCGGAAAGAAAGGGATTGGGGCTGCACGCTGTCTGCGGGTGGCAGTCAGGAAAGGCGGACAATAGACAATAGGTGCAGGAGTTGGCCATTCTGCCCTTCCAGCCTGCACCACCATTCAATATGATCATGGCTGATCATCCTTAATCAGTATCCTGTTCCTGCCTTATCTCCATAACCCTTGATTCCACTATCCTTGAGAGCTCTATCCAACTCTTTCTTAAATGAATCCAGAGACTGGGCCTCCACTGCCCTCTGGGGCAGAGCATTCCACACAGCCACCACTCTCTGGGTGAAGAAGTTTCTCCTCATCTCTGTCCTAAATGGTCTACCCTATATTTTTAAGCTGTGTCCTCTGTTTTGGCACTCACCCCGCAGCGGAAACATGTTGCCTGCCGCCAGAGTGTCCAATCCTTTGATCATCTTATATGTCTCAACCAGATCCCCTCTCAGTCTTCTAAACTCAAGGGTACACAAGCCCAGTCGCTCCAGTCTTTCAGTGTAAGGTAATCCCGCCATTCCAGGAATTGACCTCGTGAACCTACGCTGCATTCCCTCAATAGCCAGAATGTCTCTCCTCAAATTTGGAGACCAGAACTGCACACAGTACTCCAGGTGTGGTCTCACCAGGGCCCTGTACAGCTGCAGAAGAACCTCTTTGCTTCTATACTCAATCCCTCTTGTTATGAAGGCCAGCATGCTATTAGCCTTCTTCACTACCTGCTGTACCTGCATGCTTACCTTCATTGAGTGGTGTACAAGAACCCCCAGATCTCTCTGTACTGCCCCTTTACCTAAATTGATTCCACTTAGGTGGTAATCTGCCTTCCTGTTCTTGCCACCAAAGTGGATAAGGATCCATTTATCCACGTGAAAGTGCATCTGCCATGCATCTGAGCACTCACCTAACTTGTCCAGGTCACCCTGTAATCTCCTAACATCCTCATCAGATTTCACCCTGCCACCCAGCTGATGAAATTTGCGAATGTTATTGCTAATACCATCTTGTATATCCTGAAGATAGATTGTAAAAAGCTGCGGTCCCAGTACTGATCCGTGCGGTACCCCACTGGTCAGTGCCTGGCATTCCGAAATGGAGGGGTGGAGGAGTGTGGAAGGATGAGAGAATGCAGGCTGCGGCCCTATGAAGCAGGGGGAGGGCTTGCAGTTGGCCTGTGTGGGGATGTGGGAGACTACAGGAGCCTGGTGGGCAAGGGCTGGCTGAAAGGCAGCTGGAGGGACGGAGGGAGGGAAGCACGCACGGAGGAGGAAGAGCAAAGAGAAAAGAGAAAAAAAAGCCAAAGGGGATAAAGAGAAAGAGCAACAAAGAAAATGTGGCTGGCCAGCACGCCTTGAAGTAGGGAGAAAAGGCAGGGGCCAGCGCCTCCGGCCATACTAGTCTGAAAACGCCCGATCTCGTCTGAAAACGCCCGATCTCGTCTGATCTCGGAAGCTAAGCAGACTCAGGCCTGGTTAGTACTTGGATGGGAGACCGCCTGGGAATACCAGGTGCAGTCGGCTTTTTCCGCCAGCAGTGGCTGCTCAAGTCACCCCTCTGCACTTGTCTTGTGCCAGGCAATGGAGCGGCAGGTTATTTTTGCTGCTGCTGCTGTGCCTGGCATCAGTCTCCTGCAGGCACGAGACACGGAGGGGAGGAGAGCGGAGCGCTGCCAAAATCAGCAAGAAAGGCGGAAAGAAAGGGATTGGGGCTGCACGCTGTCTGCGGGTGGCAGTCAGGAAAGGCGGACAATAGACAATAGGTGCAGGAGTTGGCCATTCTGCCCTTCCAGCCTGCACCACCATTCAATATGATCATGGCTGATCATCCTTAATCAGTATCCTGTTCCTGCCTTATCTCCATAACCCTTGATTCCACTATCCTTGAGAGCTCTATCCAACTCTTTCTTAAATGAATCCAGAGACTGGGCCTCCACTGCCCTCTGGGGCAGAGCATTCCACACAGCCACCACTCTCTGGGTGAAGAAGTTTCTCCTCATCTCTGTCCTAAATGGTCTACCCCCGTATTTTTAAGCTGTGTCCTCTATTTCGGCACTCACCCCGCAGCGGAAACATGTTGCCTGCCGCCAGAGTGTCCAATCCTTTGATCATCTTATATGTCTCAACCAGATCCCCTCTCAGTCTTCTAAACTCAAGGGTACACAAGCCCAGTCGCTCCAGTCATTCAGTGTAAGGTAATCCCGCCATTCCAGGAATTGACCTCGTGAACCTACGCTGCATTCCCTCAATAGCCAGAATGTCTCTCCTCAAATTTGGAGACCAGAACTGCACACAGTACTCCAGGTGTGGTCTCACCAGGGCCCTGTACAGCTGCAGAAGGACCTCTTTGCTTCTATACTCAATCCCTCTTGTTATGAAGGCCAGCATGCTATTAGCCTTCTTCACTACCTGCTGTACCTGCATGCTTACCTTCATTGAGTGGTGTACAAGAACCCCCAGATCTCTCTGTACTGCCCCTTTACCTAAATTGATTCCACTTAGGTGGTAATCTGCCTTCCTGTTCTTGCCACCAAAGTGGATAAGGATCCATTTATCCACGTGAAAGTGCATCTGCCATGCATCTGAGCACTCACCTAACTTGTCCAGGTCACCCTGTAATCTCCTAACATCCTCATCACATTTCACCCTGCCACCCAGCTGATGAAATTTGCGAATGTTATTGCTAATACCATCTTGTATATCCTGAAGATAGATTGTAAAAAGCTGCGGTCCCAGTACTGATCCGTGCGGTACCCCACTGGTCAGTGCCTGGCATTCCGAAATGGAGGGGTGGAGGAGTGTGGAAGGATGAGAGAATGCAGGCTGCGGCCCTATGAAGCAGGGGGAGGGCTTGCAGTTGGCCTGTGTGGGGATGTGGGAGACTACAGGAGCCTGGTGGGCAAGGGCTGGCTGAAAGGCAGCTGGAGGGACGGAGGGAGGGAAGCACGCACGGAGGAGGAAGAGCAAAGAGAAAAGAGAAAAAAAAGCCAAAGGGGATAAAGAGAAAGAGCAAGAAAGAAAATGTGGCTGGCCAGCACGCTTTGAAGTAGGGAGAAAAGGCAGGGGCCAGGGCCTACGGCCATACTAGTCTGAGAACGGCCGTACTAGTCTGAAAACGTCTGATCTCGGAAGCTAAGCAGACTCAGGCCTCGTTTGGACTTGGATGGGAGACCGCCTGGGAATACCAGGTGCAGTAGGCTTTTTCCGCCAGCAGTGGCTGCTCAAGTCACCCCTCTGCACTTGTCTTGTGCCAGGCAATGGAACGGCAGGTTATTTTTGCTGCTGCTGCTGTGCCTGGCATCAGTCTCCTGCAGGCACGAGACACGGAGGGGAGGAGAGCGGAGCGCTGCCAAAATCAGCAAGAAAGGCGGAAAGAAAGGGATTGGGGCTGCACGCTGTCTGCGGGTGGCAGTCAGGAAAGGCGGACAATAGACAATAGGTGCAGGAGTTGGCCATTCTGCCCTTCCAGCCTGCACCACCATTCAATATGATCATGGCTGATCATCCTTAATCAGTATCCTGTTCCTGCCTTATCTCCATAACCCTTGATTCCACCATCCTTGAGAGCTCTATCCAACTCTTTCTTAAATGAATCCAGAGACTGGGCCTCCACTGCCCTCTGGGGCAGAGCATTCCACACAGCCACCACTCTCTGGGTGAAGAAGTTTCTCCTCATCTCTGTCCTAAATGGTCTACCCCGTATTTTTAAGCTGTGTCCTCTGTTTCGGCACTCACCCCGCAGCGGAAACATGTTGCCTGCCGCCAGAGTGTCCAATCCTTTGATCATCTTATATGTCTCAACCAGATCCCCTCTCAGTCTTCTAAACTCAAGGGTACACAAGCCCAGTCGCTCCAGTCTTTCAGTGTAAGGTAATCCCGCCATTCCAGGAATTGACCTCGTGAACCTACGCTGCATTCCCTCAATAGCCAGAATGTCTCTCCTCAAATTTGGAGACCAGAACTGCACACAGTATTCCAGGTGTGGTCTCACCAGGGCCCTGTACAGCTGCAGAAGGACCTCTTTGCTTCTATACTCAATCCCTCTTGTTATGAAGGCCAGCATGCTATTAGCCTTCTTCACTACCTGCTGTACCTGCATGCTTACCTTCATTGAGTGGTGTACAAGAACCCCCAGATCTCTCTGTACTGCCCCTTTACCTAAATTGATTCCACTTAGGTGGTAATCTGCCTTCCTGTTCTTGCCACCAAAGTGGATAAGGATCCATTTATCCACGTGAAAGTGCATCTGCCATGCATCTGAG
>NW_028270141.1:123174122-123321622 GCF_037043375.1 Chiloscyllium plagiosum | reverse complement strand
CAGGAGTTGGCCATTCTGCCCTTCCAGCCTGCACCACCATTCAATATGATCATGGCTGATCATCCTTAATCAGTATCCTGTTCCTGCCTTATCTCCATAACCCTTGATTCCACTATCCTTGAGAGCTCTATCCAACTCTTTCTTAAATGAATCCAGAGACTGGGCCTCCACTGCCCTCTGGGGCAGAGCATTCCACACAGCCACCACTCTCTGGGTGAAGAAGTTTCTCCTCATCTCTGTCCTAAATGGTCTACCCCGTATTTTTAAGCTGTGTCCTCTGTTTCGGCAGTCACCCCGCAGCGGAAACATGTTGCCTGCCGCCAGAGTGTCCAATCCTTTGATCATCTTATATGTCTCAACCAGATCCCCTCTCAGTCTTCTAAACTCAAGGGTACACAAGCCCAGTCGCTCCAGTCTTTCAGTGTAAGGTAATCCCGCCATTCCAGGAATTGACCTCGTGAACCTACGCTGCATTCCCTCAATAGCCAGAATGTCTCTCCTCAAATTTGGAGACCAGAACTGCACACAGTACTCCAGGTGTGGTCTCACCAGGGCCCTGTCCAGCTGCAGAAGGACCTCTTTGCTTCTATACTCAATCCCTCTTGTTATGAAGGCCAGCATGCTATTAGCCTTCTTCACTACCTGCTGTACCTGCATGCTTACCTTCATTGAGTGGTGTACAAGAACCCCCAGATCTCTCTGTACTGCCCCTTTACCTAAATTGATTCCACTTAGGTGGTAATCTGCCTTCCTGTTCTTGCCACCAAAGTGGATAAGGATCCATTTATCCACGTGAAAGTGCATCTGCCATGCATCTGAGCACTCACCTAACTTGTCCAGGTCACCCTGTAATCTCCTAACATCCTCATCACATTTCACCCTGCCACCCAGCTGATGAAATTTGCGAATGTTATTGCTAATACCATCTTGTATATCCTGAAGATAGATTGTAAAAAGCTGCGGTCCCAGTACTGATCCGTGCGGTACCCCACTGGTCAGTGCCCGGCATTCCGAAATGGAGGGGTGGAGGAGTGTGGAAGGATGAGAGAATGCAGGCTGCGGCCCTATGAAGCAGGGGGAGGGCTTGCAGTTGGCTTGTGTGGGGATGTGGGAGACTACAGGAGCCTGGTGGGCAAGGGCTGGCTGAAAGGCAGCTGGAGGGACGGAGGGAGGGAAGCACGCACGGAGGAGGAAGAGCAAAGAGAAAAGAGAAAAAAAAGCCAAAGGGGATAAAGAGAAAGAGCAAGAAAGAAAATGTGGCTGGCCAGCACGCCTTGAAGTAGGGAGAAAAGGCAGGGGCCAGCGCCTACGGCCATACTAGTCTGAAAACGCCCGATCTCGTCTGATTCTTGGAAGCTAAGCAGACTCAGGCCTGGTTAGTACTTGGATGGGAGACCGCCTGGGAATACCAGGTGCAGTAGGCTTTTTCCGCCAGCAGTGGCTGCTCAAGTCACCCCTCTGCACTTGTCTTGTGCCAGGCAATGGAGCGGCAGGTTATTTTTGCTGCTGCTGCTGTGCCTGGCATCAGTCTCCTGCAGGCACGAGACACGGAGGGGAGGAGAGCGGAGCGCTGCCAAAATCAGCAAGAAAGGCGGAAAGAAAGGGATTGGGGCTGCACGCTGTCTGCGGGTGGCAGTCAGGAAAGGCGGACAATAGACAATAGGTGCAGGAGTTGGCCATTCTGCCCTTCCAGCCTGCACCACCATTCAATATGATCATGGCTGATCATCCTTAATCAGTATCCTGTTCCTGCCTTATCTCCATAACCCTTGATTCCACTATCCTTGAGAGCTCTATCCAACTCTTTCTTAAATGAATCCAGAGACTGGGCCTCCACTGCCCTCTGGGGCAGAGCATTCCACACAGCCACCACTCTCTGGGTGAAGAAGTTTCTCCTCATCTCTGTCCTAAATGGTCTACCCCGTATTTTTAAGCTGTGTCCTCTGTTTCGGCACTCACCCCGCAGCGGAAACATGTTGCCTGCCGCCAGAGTGTCCAATCCTTTGATCATCTTATATGTCTCAACCAGATCCCCTCTCAGTCTTCTAAACTCAAGGGTACACAAGCCCAGTCGCTCCAGTCTTTCAGTGTAAGGTAATCCCGCCATTCCAGGAATTGACCTCGTGAACCTACGCTGCATTCCCTCAATAGCCAGAATGTCTCTCCTCAAATTTGGAGACCAGAACTGCACACAGTACTCCAGGTGTGGTCTCACCAGGGCCCTGTACAGCTGCAGAAGGACCTCTTTGCTTCTATACTCAATCCCTCTTGTTATGAAGGCCAGCATGCTATTAGCCTTCTTCACTACCTGCTGTACCTGCATGCTTACCTTCATTGAGTGGTGTATAAGAACCCCCAGATCTCTCTGTACTGCCCCTTTACCTAAATTGATTCCACTTAGGTGGTAATCTGCCTTCCTGTTCTTGCCACCAAAGTGGATAAGGATCCATTTATCCACGTGAAAGTGCATCTGCCATGCATCTGAGCACTCACCTAACTTGTCCAGGTCACCCTGTAATCTCCTAACATCCTCATCACATTTCACCCTGCCACCCAGCTGATGAAATTTGCGAATGTTATTGCTAATACCATCTTGTATATCCTGAAGATAGATTGTAAAAAGCTGCGGTCCCAGTACTGATCCGTGCGGTACCCCACTGGTCAGTGCCCGGCATTCCGAAATGGAGGGGTGGAGGAGTGTGGAAGGATGAGAGAATGCAGGCTGCGGCCCTATGAAGCAGGGGGAGGGCTTGCAGTTGGCCTGTGTGGGGATGTGGGAGACTACAGGAGCCTGGTGGGCAAGGGCTGGCTGAAAGGCAGCTGGAGGAACGGAGGGAGGGAAGCACGCACGGAGGAGGAAGAGCAAAGAGAAAAGAGAAAAAAAAGCCAAAGGGGATAAAGAGAAAGAGCAAGAAAGAAAATGTGGCTGGCCAGCACGCCTTGAGGTAGGGAGAAAAGGCAGGGGCCAGCGCCTACGGCCATTCTAGTCTGAAAACGCCCGATCTCGTCTGATCTCGGAAGCTAAGCAGACTCAGGCCTGGTTAGTACTTGGATGGGAGACCGCCTGGGAATACCAGGTGCAGTAGGCTTTTTCCGCCAGCAGTGGCTGCTCAAGTCACCCCTCTGCCCTTGTCTTGTGCCAGGCAATGGAGCGGCAGGTTATTTTTGCTGCTGCTGCTGCTGTGCCTGGCATCAGTCTCCTGCAGGCACGAGACACGGAGGGGAGGAGAGCGGAGCGCTGCCAAAATCAGCAAGAAAGGCGGAAAGAAAGGGATTGGGGCTGCACGCTGTCTGCGGGTGGCAGTCAGGAAAGGCGGACAATAGACAATAGGTGCAGGAGTTGGCCATTCTGCCCTTCCAGCCTGCACCACCATTCAATATGATCATGGCTGATCATCCTTTATCAGTATCCTGTTCCTGCCTTATCTCCATAACCCTTGATTCCACTATCCTTGAGAGCTCTATCCAACTCTTTCTTAAATGAATCCAGAGACTGGGCCTCCACTGCCCTCTGGGGCAGAGCATTCCACACAGCCACCACTCTCTGGGTGAAGAAGTTTCTCCTCATCTCTGTCCTAAATGGTCTACCCCGTATTTTTAAGCTGTGTCCTCTGTTTCGGCACTCACCCCGCAGCGGAAACATGTTGCCTGCCGCCAGAGTGTCCAATCCTTTGATCATCTTATATGTCTCAACCAGATCCCCTCTCAGTCTTCTAAACTCAAGGGTACACAAGCCCAGTCGCTCCAGTCTTTCAGTGTAAGGTAATCCCGCCATTCCAGGAATTGACCTCGTGAACCTACGCTGCATTCCCTCAATAGCCAGAATGTCTCTCCTCAAATTTGGAGACCAGAACTGCACACAGTACTCCAGGTGTGGTCTCACCAGGGCCCTGTACAGCTGCAGAAGAACCTCTTTGCTTCTATACTCAATCCCTCTTGTTATGAAGGCCAGCAGCCTTCTTCACTACCTGCTGTACCTGCATGCTTACCTTCATTGAGTGGTGTACAAGAACCCCCAGATCTCTCTGTACTGCCCCTTTACCTAAATTGATTCCACTTAGGTGGTAATCTGCCTTCCTGTTCTTGCCACCAAAGTGGATAAGGATCCATTTATCCACGTGAAAGTGCATCTGCCATGCATCTGAGCACTCACCTAACTTGTCCAGGTCACCCTGTAATCTCCTAACATCCTCATCAGATTTCACCCTGCCACCCAGCTGATGAAATTTGCGAATGTTATTGCTAATACCATCTTGTATATCCTGAAGATAGATTGTAAAAAGCTGCGGTCCCAGTACTGATCCGTGCGGTACCCCACTGGTCAGTGCCTGGCATTCCGAAATGGAGGGGTGGAGGAGTGTGGAAGGATGAGAGAATGCAGGCTGCGGCCCTATGAAGCAGGGGGAGGGCTTGCAGTTGGCCTGTGTGGGGATGTGGGAGACTACAGGAGCCTGGTGGGCAAGGGCTGGCTGAAAGGCAGCTGGAGGGACGGAGGGAGGGAAGCACGCACGGAGGAGGAAGAGCAAAGAGAAAAGAGAAAAAAAAGCCAAAGGGGATAAAGAGAAAGAGCAAGAAAGAAAATGTGGCTGGCCAGCACGCCTTGAAGTAGGGAGAAAAGGCAGGGTCCAGCGCCTCCGGCCATACTAGTCTGAAAACGCCCGATCTCGTCTGATCTCGGAAGCTAAGCAGACTCAGGCCTGGTTAGTACTTGGATGGGAGACCGCCTGGGAATACCAGGTGCAGTAGGCTTTTTCCGCCAGCAGTGGCTGCTCCAGTCACCCCTCTGCACTTGTCTTGTGCCAGGCAATGGAGCGGCAGGTTAATTTTGCTGCTGCTGCTGTGCCTGGCATCAGTCTCCTGCAGGCACGAGACACGGAGGGGAGGAGAGCGGAGCGCTGCCAAAATCAGCAAGAAAGGCGGAAAGAAAGGGATTGGGGCTGCACGCTGTCTGCGGGTGGCAGTCAGGAAAGGCGGACAATAGACAATAGGTGCAGGAGTTGGCCATTCTGCCCTTCCAGCCTGCACCACCATTCAATATGATCATGGCTGATCATCCTTAATCAGTATCCTGTTCCTGCCTTATCTCCATAACCCTTGATTCCACTATCCTTGAGAGCTCTATCCAACTCTTTCTTAAATGAATCCAGAGACTGGGCCTCCACTGCCCTCTGGGGCAGAGCATTCCACACAGCCACCACTCTCTGGGTGAAGAAGTTTCTCCTCATCTCTGTCCTAAATGGTCTACCCCGTATTTTTAAGCTGTGTCCTCTGTTTCGGCACTCACCCCGCAGCGGAAACATGTTGCCTGCCGCCAGAGTGTCCAATCCTTTGATCATCTTATATGTCTCAACCAGATCCCCTCTCAGTCTTCTAAACTCAAGGGTACACAAGCCCAGTCGCTCCAGTCTTTCAGTGTAAGGTAATCCCGCCATTCCAGGAATTGACCTCGTGAACCTACGCTGCATTCCCTCAATAGCCAGAATGTCTCTCCTCAAATTTGGAGACCAGAACTGCACACAGTACTCCAGGTGTGGTCTCACCAGGGCCCTGTACAGCTGCAGAAGAACCTCTTTGCTTCTATACTCAATCCCTCTTGTTATGAAGGCCAGCATGCTATTAGCCTTCTTCACTACCTGCTGTACCTGCATGCTTACCTTCATTGAGTGGTGTACAAGAACCCCCAGATCTCTCTGTACTGCCCCTTTACCTAAATTGATTCCACTTAGGTGGTAATCTGCCTTCCTGTTCTTGCCACCAAAGTGGATAAGGATCCATTTATCCACGTGAAAGTGCATCTGCCATGCATCTGAGCACTCACCTAACTTGTCCAGGTCACCCTGTAATCTCCTAACATCCTCATCAGATTTCACCCTGCCACCCAGCTGATGAAATTTGCGAATGTTATTGCTAATACCATCTTGTATATCCTGAAGATAGATTGTAAAAAGCTGCGGTCCCAGTACTGATCCGTGCGGTACCCCACTGGTCAGTGCCTGGCATTCCGAAATGGAGGGGTGGAGGAGTGTGGAAGGATGAGAGAATGCAGGCTGCGGCCCTATGAAGCAGGGGGAGGGCTTGCAGTTGGCCTGTGTGGGGATGTGGGAGACTACAGGAGCCTGGTGGGCAAGGGCTGGCTGAAAGGCAGCTGGAGGGACGGAGGGAGGGAAGCACGCACGGAGGAGGAAGAGCAAAGAGAAAAGAGAAAAAAAAGCCAAAGGGGATAAAGAGAAAGAGCAAGAAAGAAAATGTGGCTGGCCAGCACGCCTTGAAGTAGGGAGAAAAGGCAGGGGCCAGCGCCTACGGCCATACTAGTCTGAAAACGCCTGATCTCGTCTGATCTCGGAAGCTAAGCAGACTCAGGCCTGGTTAGTACTTGGTTGGGAGACAGCCTGGGAATACCAGGTGCAGTAGGCTTTTTCCGCCAGCAGTGGCTGCTCAAGTCACCCCTCTGCACTTGTCTTGTGCCAGGCAATGGAGCGGCAGGTTATTTTTGCTGCTGCTGCTGTGCCTGGCATCAGTCTCCTGCAGGCACGAGACACGGAGGGGAGGAGAGCGGAGCGCTGCCAAAATCAGCAAGAAAGGCGGAAAGAAAGGGATTGGGGCTGCACGCTGTCTGCGGGTGGCAGTCAGGAAAGGCGGACAATAGACAATAGGTGCAGGAGTTGGCCATTCTGCCCTTCCAGCCTGCATCACCATTCAATATGATCATGGCTGATCATCCTTAATCAGTATCCTGTTCCTGCCTTATCTCCATAACCCTTGATTCCACTATCCTTGAGAGCTCTATCCAACTCTTTCTTAAATGAATCCAGAGACTGGGCCTCCACTGCCCTCTGGGGCAGAGCATTCCACACAGCCACCACTCTCTGGGTGAAGAAGTTTCTCCTCATCTCTGTCCTAAATGGTCTACCCCGTATTTTTAAGCTGTGTCCTCTGTTTCGGCACTCACCCCGCAGCGGAAACATGTTGCCTGCCGCCAGAGTGTCCAATCCTTTGATCATCTTATATGTCTCAACCAGATCCCCTCTCAGTCTTCTAAACTCAAGGGTACACAAGCCCAGTCGCTCCAGTCTTTCAGTGTAAGGTAATCCCGCCATTCCAGGAATTGACCTCGTGAACCTACGCTGCATTCCCTCAATAGCCAGAATGTCTCTCCTCAAATTTGGAGACCAGAACTGCACACAGTACTCCAGGTGTGGTCTCACCAGGGCCCTGTACAGCTGCAGAAGGACCTCTTTGCTTCTATACTCAATCCCTCTTGTTATGAAGGCCAGCATGCTATTAGCCTTCTTCACTACCTGCTGTACCTGCATGCTTACCTTCATTGAGTGGTGTACAAGAACCCCCAGATCTCTCTGTACTGCCCCTTTACCTAAATTGATTCCACTTAGGTGGTAATCTGCCTTCCTGTTCTTGCCACCAAAGTGGATAAGGATCCATTTATCCACGTGAAAGTGCATCTGCCATGCATCTGAGCACTCACCTAACTTGTCCAGGTCACCCTGTAATCTCCTAAGATCCTCATCACATTTCACCCTGCCACCCAGCTGATGAAATTTGCGAATGTTATTGCTAATACCATCTTGTATATCCTGAAGATAGATTGTAAAAAGCTGCGGTCCCAGTACTGATCCGTGCGGTACCCCACTGGTCAGTGCCTGGCATTCCGAAATGGAGGGGTGGAGGAGTGTGGAAGGATGAGAGAATGCAGGCTGCGGCCCTATGAAGCAGGGGGAGGGCTTGCAGTTGGCCTGTGTGGGGATGTGGGAGACTACAGGAGCCTGGTGGGCAAGGGCTGGCTGAAAGGCAGCTGGAGGGACGGGGGACCTGCGGAGTGCCTGTAGATTTTTCTACAGAGACGTGGGACTCAGGAATCTAGAGACCGGGGCTCGTCTGTGCGGGATTTTGCAGAGACCGTGTTTGCGGAGGAACGTGGACCTACGGGGTGCCTGTGATCTGTTTCACAGAGACGTAGGACACAGGAATCCAAAGACCGGGGGTGCCTGCAAAGGGACCTGGGCGATCACGGGACTGAAGGTCCGGGGAATTGGCTAAATAGTGATAGATTATCACGGGATAATACAGGAATCTCCGATTTTACAAAGTCCTCGGCAATGGGAAATAAGGGATCCAAGGCGAATAAGGGAAAGGTAGGCTTGAGCGTAGACAATGAAAAATACCCCGGGGTACCTGACGATAGTCCGTTAGGAATAATGTTAAATAATTGGGATCAGGGTAGGAGAAAAGGAAAATCTAGAAAGAAGGTGGTGAGATACTGTCAAATGTGGTCCCAAACACCTATTCAGGGAGACTCAGTGTGGTGGCCTAAATTCGGCACTGATGAAGACTGGGTCCGGCAAGCTCTAATTTTATATGTCAATTCGAAACCTAATGTTACTCGGGAGGAAAGTGATTACGCCCTTTGTTGGCTACCAGTCACACTATCTTGCAAAATGAAGGTAACCAATGAAGACTCGAAAGGGCAGAAAGAATGGGAACCTTTAGATCACTTACCGCCGCCCTACGTGACCCCGTCGGCCCGCAAAATGGTCCTTCGGGTGGCGACGATTCAGGGGAAGGGGAAGAAAGCGGGGAGGAACCACCAGGTGACTCAGGAGTACAGACTAGATCTCAAGCTGAAATGAGTCTCAGACAGAACTCTGTCCCGATTGCAAGAATGAATCCACTCCGGGAAGTGCCCATGGGAGGCGCGGAAGGAGGGACGGGATATGTGAACGTCCCCTTAACGAGTACTGAAGTACAGAATTACAAGAGGGAGATGAAGGGCCTACTGGAGGACCCCATGGGCCTGGCTGAACAATTAGATCAGTTCCTGGGGCCAAATACTTATACGTGGGATGAGATGTATTCCATCATGGGAACATTGTTCTCTCGCCAGGAGCGACAGATGATACGTCAAGCTGCGCTGTTGGTCTGGGAGAGAGAGGGAGGAGCAGGAGGGGAGCAGAAATTTCCCCTCACCGACCCCGAGTGGGATAAGCAAACGGAAGAAGGAAGACGCAACATGAGGGATATGCGGGAATATTGGATAAAAGGAATAAGGCAGGCAGCCCCGAAGGGGCACAATTTTACCAAGGCCTTTGGGAATCATCAAAACCCGGAAGAAACCCCTACAGACTCCCTAGACAGGATTAGGAAGAACTTGCAGCAGTTCGCTGGGGTGGACCCTGAGACGGAAGTGGGACAGCAACTCATACGGGTAGAGTTTGTGTCAAAAGCCTGGCCGGACATACGAAAGATGTTAGAGAAAATGGATGATTGGGATAGTAAACCTCTGAGTGAACTGCTACGGGAGGCGCAAAAGGTGTTTGTGAGAAGGGACGATGAGAAGCAAAAGAAGGCGACAAAGATAATGATGCAGACGGTGCAACAAGTGACAGCTGGAAGGAGGGAAAAGGGGGAGCCGTGGCAGGAACCGGAAAGGGGAGAGTCGTGGCAAGAGCAGAGAAAAAGAGGACCGGGGCCGGAACAAAGGAAGGGTGGAGGAACTCGAGGCCGCGACAGGGAAACGAAGAGGATACTCAGATGTTACTACTGTAATGAAGAGGGACATTTTAAGCGAGAGTGCCCCCGCTACAAGCGGGAAGTGCGGTCGTAGATGGCGCAACGAAACGGACGATCGAGTCCGGACGACTGCCCGGGAAGTGGTCAGCCCAATCCTGTGAGTTGTACGCCCTCCAGAGGGCCCTGAAGTTGTTGGAGGGGAAAGTGGGGACCATATATACTGACTCAAAGTATGTATACGGAATTGTTCATACTTTCGGGAAAATCTGGAAAGAGCGAGGATTGATAACTTCCCGGGGAAAAGAATTAGCTCACGAACAAATGATCAGCCTAACGTTGGAAGCCCTGGCGTTACCTACAGAACTCGCAGTAGTCCATGTACCCGGTCACCAGAAGGGGTCGACACCGGAAGCGGTGGGAAACCGGCTGGCAGATGAGGAAGCCAAGCGGGCAGCGGTCGAAAAATCCGTCCAATTGTTAACATTAATACCGTTGAGGGAAGGGCTCGCTAAACAACCCGTCTTCACCCAGGGGGAGATTGATAAAATGGATCAATTGGGTGCCCGGCTAGAAACTAACGGGAAGTGGACGGTTCCTGATGGGAGACAAGTACTAAACAAACAGATCACCCGGAGTATTCTGCACCGATTACACCATCAGACCCACTGGGGGGTGCAAGCCATGTGTGACACGATCCTGAGAGACTATGTATGTAGGGGGATATACACATTAGCCCAACAAGAGGTAGTCGGATGCCCCACTTGCCAGCGAATTAACAAGAAAGCCATGCGTTCTATGCCAGCTGGTGGTCAGCCCCTCGCAATTAGGCCATTCCAGAGGATCCAAATTGACTTTACAGACTTACCCCCAGTACAGAGATGGAAGTATCTGCTAGTAATAGTAGACCATTTCACTCACTGGGTAGAGGCTTTCCCAACCGCCAAAGCCGATGCACCAACCGTGGCCCGACTGTTGTTAGAGAACATAATCCCGAGATATGGCATGATGGAATCTATAGACTCAGACTGCGGGACACATTTTGTTTCTAGGCTACACCATTTGATCTGTACTGCCCTGGGTATCCAATGGAAATTCCATGCACCCTGGCATCCCCAGAGCTCGGGTCGAGTGGAGAGAATGAATGGCACACTCAAGACCCAATTGTCTAAGCTGATGTTAGAAACTAAGTTACCATGGCCAAAGTGCCTTCCTATTGCCCTATTGAGAATACGTACAGCACCTCGCCGGGATATCGGGGTCTCCCCCTATGAGATGCTGTTCGGATTACCATATTGGAGTAAGGTTGATGGGTGTCCCACTCTACAAGGGGGGAGATGTATTTGTCAGAGACTATTTACTGGCCTTATCCCGTTCTTTTGCAGAACTCCGGAGGAAGGGTCTCCTGGCTCAAACTCCGCCGCTCGACTTCCTCTTACATAAGGTGGAGCCCGGAGATTGGGTACTTGTAAAGACCTGGAGGGCCGAAAAGCTCCAGCCGCAGTGGGAAGGACCGTTCCTGGTCCTGTTAACAACTGAAGCCGCTGTTCGGACGAAAGAAAAAGGTTGGGCCCATGCATCGAGGATAAAGGGGCCTGTTCCGCCAGAAGGAGAGAGCACTTGGACATGCGGGCCAGGGGACAAGCCATTGGTGGTAAAGCTGAAAAGACAGCGACAATGAACTCTACCTGGACTGTATTGGTGGGGATATTGATCAGTTTACTCCTGTATGTGGGGGAGGGCAAGGGGAGATGTGACAAATGTCGGACTACGGTGAGGCTTGGGAGTCAGATCTACACGGGATCATTTGTGTCTCACTCCCATGTGAACGATTGGTGTTACGATGTGAATGCACGGCAAGAATGTTGGGAGGGTGGAAAACCCTATTATCAAGTGTATAATAAAGGGTACGGTGGCAAAGTCCGTGGGTGCCCTAAAAATGACCGCTGGGTGTGTGTTAACAAAGATGGGCAGTGGGGCCTACCCTCCGTGTTGCTCAGAGAGCAGATTGACAGAGTCAAGGAGACCAGAGTTCAGAACACTGAACGGGAGTTAGAGAAAGAGAACGACCGTCAGAGAACGGTCATTGTCTCTAAAGTGCCATCTATATACAAAGAGGTCGAAGAGCAGATTGAGCTCCCTGATGTAACACAAAACCTGTTTATTGATCTCACCTCTAGGATTGCCACTGTTTTAAATGTTAGCAATTGCTGGGTTTGTGGGGGGCCACATATGTCAGAACAATGGCCGTGGACTGGGCAAAGCTTAGACATATGGGAATTGCTTCAATACAATTGGACACATGTCAACGAAAGGAAAAGCCAGGGGTGGAGACTGACAAATAGCCCTGAGGGCCAGTTATGTGTTGAAGGCAAGGGGACCGTGGAGGTAGGAATTAGTCCCTGTCAGAGTGTATTGAATGCCACCACGCGAGTATGGTGGCCTGAGAATATTGCTTGGTACATTGCAAACCGAGATCGTCAAAATTGCATTCGGTTACGTTCTGATTCCTCCTCTTACGAGCTAAGTGCTGACCCTTCCGATGGCATGAAAAGAGTGTGGAGCGGTGGTTGTCAGGGGAATCAATGCTGGAATAATCCTGTCCAGACTCTGCCACGGGGCCAACAATCCGAATACTGGAATTCAGTGGTCCTGGTCCTTATGAGGCCGTCCCTGGGGTAAAGGAGTTGTGGGATGACGTTGTGAGGCAGGGAGAGCCTGCTCCAGATGGCCTATTTTGGATATGCAGTAATCAGGCATACTCCAAACTGCCCATGGGATGGTCTGGAGTATGCTTCCTGGGTCTAATAAGACCTGAATTCTTCCTATTACCCCAGGAGGAAGGCGATGATTTGGGAGTTAAACTCTTTGACTCCCTGCGTAGGTCGCCAAGGGATATCCAAGTCGGTGATTGGGGGGATGAGTGGTCACCGGCCCGGATTATTGAATACTACGGGCCTGCTACGTGGGCACAGGATGGATCATGGGGATACCGTACTCCTATCTATATGTTAAACCGAATTATCAGGCTCCAAGCAGTCGTAGAGGTCATGACGAATCAGACCGCCCTGGCCCTGGAGTTGCTGGCTAAGCAGCAGGATCAGATGAGGGCTGCTATATACCAAAACCGGCTTGCCTTGGATTATCTGTTGGCCTCGGAAGGGGGCGTGTGCGGGAAGTTTAACCTGACTAACTGCTGTCTGAAAATTGACGATAATGGTAAAGCGGTTTTGAAGATTTCCGATGAAATTCGGAAACTGGCCCATGTGCCGGTTCAATCCTGGCGCCCTCTTGGTGGCATCGGATGGTGGGATGGTCTCCTAGGTGGTAGTTGGTGGCGCACGGCGTTACTGGTGGCTGGGGGGGGCGTAATGCTTCTACTCATCTTACCCTGCCTGATCCCCTGTGTTCAATCTTTAATCCAGAAAAATATTTCCCAACTCCAGGCAGTGGCGGTACCCCAACATGGAACGCAGGAACTTAAGGTGCTGTTGCTGCGAAAGACTAAGGATTTCCCGGGCCCCTGATGGGAGGACGCTTATCTTTGTCATGCACATCTTAAAAACAGAAAGGGTGGAATTGTGAGAGACGATTTCGGTACAAATAGTTAAGATGTGCATGACCTCAGAGTCTAAGGGGAATAGAGCCGTGGGGGTAGGTAAAACATGCTTCTGTATAATAAAGGACGAGACATCTGCTGCTACAGAGTAGAAAAACAAGTCCTTGATTGATAAGACCACTAACTCTGACAGAGAAGAATAAGTCCTTGACTGATAAGACTACAGGGTAGAAAAACAACTCGGGAAACTGTTGCAGACTTTGTGAGAATGTGAACCTCGTGACTCTTTAGAGCTATAGGGGGGAGGGACTTGTACTGTATTTAATCAGAAACATTGTTAGCCTGGCGCGCCTTTTTTTTCAAGGGTGCCCAACTCTGCAGACTTGTTAATAAAACTTTGTTTTCCTGAATTTGTCTAGAGCGATTATTGAGAAGCGATTTTCGTTTCTAACACTGAGTCTGCTTCGCTTCCGAAATCAGACGAGATCGGGCGTTTTCAGACTAGTATGGCCGTAGGCGCTGGCCCCTGCCTTTTCTCCCTACTTCAAGGCGTGCTGGCCAGCCACATTTTCTTTGTTGCTCTTTCTCTTTATCCCCTTTGGCTTTTTTTTCTCTTTTCTCTTTGCTCTTCCTCCTCCGTGCGTGCTTCCCTCCCTCCGTCCCTCCAGCTGCCTTTCAGCCAGCCCTTGCCCACTAGGCTCCTGTAGTCTCCCACATCCCCACACAGGCCAACTGCAAGCCCTCCCCCTGCTTCATAGGGCCGCAGCCTGCATTCTCTCATCCTTCCACACTCCTCCACCCCTCCATTTCGGAATGCCAGGCACTGACCAGTGGGGTACCGCAGGGATCAGTACTGGGACCGCAGCTTTTTACAATCTATCTTCAGGATATACAAGATGGTATTAGCAATAACATTCGCTAATTTCATCAGCTGGGTGGCAGGGTGAAATGTGATGAGGATGTTAGGAGATTACAGGGTGACCTGGACAAGTTAGGTGAGTGCTCAGATGCATGGCAGATGCACTTTCACGTGGATAAATGGATCCTTATCCACTTTGGTGGCAAGAACAGGAAGGCAGATTACCACCTAAGTGGAATCAATTTAGGTAAAGGGGCAGTACAGAGAGATCTGGGGGTTCTTGTACACCACTCAATGAAGGTAAGCATGCAGGTACAGCAGGTAGTTGTTGGGGAGATTTCACTGCGGTGTTTAATGTAGGGCTAGGGAGGGTGACACTTCCAGCCCTGAAATGGTTAACAACAGCCAAGCGAGCTGCTGCAGGCGACTGCATGACTGCTGGAGCTTGTAAGGGATATGCATAATGTTAATTAAATCTTGGAGCCTGTAAATACCAGCCAGTATCAATTGCCCCATCGAAACTCGGGATTAATAAAGAAACTGATCGGAATCTGTAACTGTTAGACAAGTGTGAATTGCTCTATCGGAACCTGTAACTAGTGAGTGTGAATGGCTCTATTTAAGTCTAAAGTTGATAAGTGTAATTGACAATTTAGTTAAACTAAAACTATTGAAAATGGCTAGCCTGTCAGACGCATAGTAATTCCTTGACACAATGGACTATTGAATACGGGATCGGAACCGCACCCGGGGATGGCTGAGCCATTGTCAAGCACAGCAGGAGCTGGACAGGCACTTCGATGCGGCCAATAGGAGGACGGATCCCCAGCGCGCACAGATGAATGGACCAATGGGGAAGGCGAACTGACCGGGGACTCCAGGCAGCGCGAAGTATAATTGTGTCAACTTTGAACGGGAAGGGAGAACGCCTTCTCCAACGAATGCATGCTTGTAGATTCGTTGTATCAGTTAGGATTCTGTGAATAAACTGCTGTCTGCGTCTAACCATAGTTGCCAGTGTGAGTCTCTCCTTCCAAAAGAACACGCAAAGACGGGACCCTCCGGGTCCGTCTTAACATAGTGAAGAAGGCTAATAGCATGCTGGCTTTCATAACAAGAGGGATTGAGTATAGAAGCAAAGAGGTCCTTCTGCAGCTGTACAGGGCCCTGGTGAGACCACACCTGGAGTACTGTGTGCAGTTCTGGTCTCCAAATTTGAGGAGAGACATTCTGGCTATTGAGGGAATGCAGCGTAGGTTCACGAGGTCAATTCCTGGAATGGCGGGATTACCTTACACTGAAAGACTGGAGCGACTGGGCTTGTGTACCCTTGAGTTTAGAAGACTGAGAGGGGATCTGGTTGAGACATATAAGATGATCAAAGGATTGGACACTCTGGCGGCAGGCAACATGTTTCCGCTGCGGGGTGAGTGCCGAAACAGAGGACACAGCTTAAAAATACGGGGTAGACCATTTAGGACAGAGATGAGGAGAAACTTCTTCACCCAGAGAGTGGTGGCTGTGTGGAATGCTCTGCCCCAGAGGGCAGTGGAGGCCCAGTCTCTGGATTCATTTAAGAAAGAGTTGGATAGAGCTCTCAAGGATAGTGGAATCAAGGGTTATGGAGATAAGGCAGGAACAGGATACTGATTAAGGATGATCAGCCATGATCATATTGAATGGTGGTGCAGGCTGGAAGGGCAGAATGGCCAACTCCTGCACCTATTGTCTATTGTCCGCCTTTCCTGACTGCCACCCGCAGACAGCGTGCAGCCCCAATCCCTTTCTTTCCGCCTTTCTTGCTGATTTTGGCAGCGCTCCGCTCTCCTCCCCTCCGTGTCTCGTGCCTGCAGGAGACTGATGCCAGGCACAGCAGCAGCAGCAAAAATAACCTGCCGCTCCATTGCCTGGCACAAGACAAGTGCAGAGGGGTGACTTGAGCAGCCACTGCTGGCGGAAAAAGCCGACTGCACCTGGTATTCCCAGGTGGTCTCCCATCCAAGTACTAACCAGGCCTGAGTCTGCTTAGCTTCCGAGATCAGGCGTTTTCAGACTAGTATGGCCGTAGGCGCTGGCCACTGCCTTGTCTCCCTACTTCAAAGTGTGCTGGCCAGCCACATTTTCTTTGTTGCTCTTTCTCTTTATCCCCTTTGGCTTTTTTTTCTCTTTTCTCTTCGCTCTTCCTCCTCCGTGCGTGCTTCCCTCCCTCCGTCCCTCCAGCTGCCTTTCAGCCAGCCCTTGCCCACCAGGCTCCTGTAGTCTCCCACATCCCCACACAGGCCAACTGCAAGCCCTCCCCCTGCTTCATAGGGCTGCAGCCTGCATTCTCTCATCCTTCCACACTCCTCCACCCCTCCATTTCGGAATGCCAGGCACTGACCAGTGGGGTACCGCACGGATCAGTACTGGGACCGCAGCTTTTTGCAATCTATCTTCAGGATATACAAGATGGTATTAGCAATAACATTCGCTAATTTCATCAGCTGGGTGGCAGGGTGAAATGTGATGAGGATGTTAGGAGATTACAGGGTGACCTGGACAAGTTAGGTGAGTGCTCAGATGCATGGCAGATGCACTTTCACGTGGATAAATGGATCCTTATCCACTTTGGTGGCAAGAACAGGAAGGCAGATTACCACCTAAGTGGAATCAATTTAGGTAAAGGGGCAGTACAGAGAGATCTGGGGGTTCTTGTACACCACTCAATGAAGGTAAGCATGCAGGTACAGCAGGTAGTGAAGAAGGCTAATAGCATGCTGGCCTTCATAACAAGAGGGATTGAGTATAGAAGCAAAGAGGTTCTTCTGCAGCTGTACAGGGCCCTGGTGAGACCACACCTGGAGTACTGTGTGCAGTTCTGGTCTCCAAATTTGAGGAGAGACATTCTGGCTATTGAGGGAATGCAGCGTAGGTTCACGAGGTCAATTCCTGGAATGGCGGGATTACCTTACACTGAAAGACTGGAGCGACTGGGCTTGTGTACCCTTGAGTTTAGAAGACTGAGAGGGGATCTGGTTGAGACATATAAGATGATCAAAGGATTGGACACTCTGGCGGCAGGCAACATGTTTCCGCTGCGGGGTGAGTGCCGAAACAGAGGACACAGCTTAAAAATACGGGGTAGACCATTTAGGACAGAGATGAGGAGAAACTTCTTCACCCAGAGAGTGGTGGCTGTGTGGAATGCTCTGCCCCAGAGGGCAGTGGAGGCCCAGTCTCTGGATTCATTTAAGAAAGAGTTGGATAGAGCTCTCAAGGATAGTGGAATCAAGGGTTATGGAGATAAGGCAGGAACAGGATACTGATTAAGGATGATCAGCCATGATCATATTGAATGGTGGTGCAGACTGGAAGGGCAGAATGGCCAACTCCTGCACCTATTGTCTATTGTCCGCCTTTCCTGACTGCCACCCGCAGACAGCGTGCAGCCCCAATCCCTTTCTTTCCGCCTTTCTTGCTGATTTTGGCAGCGCTCCGCTCTCCTCCCCTCCGTGTCTCGTGCCTGCAGGAGACTGATGCCAGGCACAGCAGCAGCAGCAAAAATAACCTGCCGCTCCATTGCCTGGCACAAGACAAGTGCAGAGGGGTGACTTGAGCAGCCACTGCTGGCGGAAAAAGCTGACTGCACCTGGTATTCCCAGGCGGTCTCCCATCCAAGTACTAACCAGGCCTGAAACCGCTTTGCTTCCGAGATCAGGCGTATTCAGACTAGTATTGCCGTAGGCGCTGGCCTCTGCCTTTTCTCCCTACTTCAAAGTGTGCTGGCCAGCCACATTTTCTTTGTTGCTCTTTCTCTTTATCCCCTTTGGCTTTTTTTTCTCTTTTCTCTTTGCTCTTCCTCCTCCGTGCGTGCTTCCCTCCCTCCGTCCCTCCAGCTGCCTTTCAGCCAGCCCTTGCCCACCAGGCTCCTGTAGTCTCCCACATCCCCACACAGGCCAACTGCAAGCCCTCCCCCTGCTTCATAGGGCCGCAGCCTGCATTCTCTCATCCTTCCACACTCCTCCACCCCTCCATTTCGGAATGCCAGGCACTGACCAGTGGGGTACCGCACGGATCAGTACTGGGACCGCAGCTTTTTACAATCTATCTTCAGGATATACAAGATGGTATTAGCAATAACATTCGCAAATTTCATGAGCTGGGAGGCAGGGTGAAATGTGATGAGGATGTTAGGAGATTACAGGGTGACCTGGACAAGTTAGGTGAGTGCTCAGATGCATGGCAGATGCACTTTCACGTGGATAAATGGATCCTTATCCACTTTGGTGGCAAGAACAGGAAGGCAGATTACCACCTAAGTGGAATCAATTTAGGTAAAGGGGCAGTACAGAGAGAACTGGGGGTTCTTGTTGTGGCATATAAATGAATTAATGTTATTTCTGCAAGTATAAATTCTGATACAGAATAGGAATGAGAAAATACATATTCAGTAAAAAGAAAGCATGAGACATGAATACAGAACAATGGTGGATATATGGGCAAACAGGAAAGCATCTGTTTCCCCTCCTCAAGACACAGGAACTAACCCTAATCAAAGAGGTCAAAGTGGCCTCTGGATGGAAATAGATGCTGATAGAAGAAAAGATATGCCTAATCAATAATCTATAATAGACTGACGTCAAACACCCTTATGGGAGTCAGAGATAAGAGTTTGTCACGGACAAAACAGGATAAACAGAAGTTGTGGGATAAGTCTTAAGGAAATGAGTGACGTAAGCGAAGCTGGGAACAGACAATGGCATGAGGAAAACATATGGTATAAACTGCGAGGGTTTTTTGGATATAGTGTGCATTTTGTCATTACCTTACCAGGTAGTTAGACAAAGCACCCATCTATAGGTGTACAAATAAATGGCTGATCAGAAATTAGTCTCGGACTGAAATTATTAAAGTGAGTGAGCTTTTGTTTCTCACAATTGGGGGCTCGTCCGGGATTTTCTTCCATCACCGGGGGGAGTGGCTGGCCTTGGACACTGGTAAGACGCGTCCCGTTCCCCATTGAGGAGCGGTCTCGTGTCCCGGTTTGGTCTGCTCCCTTGGGTGACTGATGTGAATCCTATAAGAGAGACATCTGAATCAGACAGTGATAGGAGCTCGATAGAAAATACGGTGACAAAAGGGGCCAGGCAACTCTGTGCACAGACCAAGGTAAGAAAATTGACTTTTAAGTATTGCCTTGGTGGCCGGGATTGAGTTTTAGTAGTTAATAAGGGACTAACGAAGGAACTCAATATGGCTTGTGCTTTGGGTAAGGAAAAAGCCTCCGGGGAAACAAAGTAAGGAAACGGCAATGGAAATGGAGGCGGGGTCCCTTACAACATTCCTCCGGAAAGTCCTTTGGGCAGGATGTTGTGGAAATTGGCAAAATAATACTTGTACAAGGGAGAAAGATGATTAAATATTGTTGCTTTGTATGGACTAAGGACTCCATTCTTCGTCCCGCTGTCTTCTGGCCAAAGTACAGATCGGACGAAGACTGGGTTTGTGAATATCTGAATTTATATGTCAATGTGCGAGAGACAGAGAGAGAGAGAGAGAGAGAGAATGTAAAGAGCTGTCCAGCTGGTAGGAAGTTTAACCCTTTGTGATTTGGTTTGAGTGAACATTTGTTTGTTGGTGATTGAATGTTTGTGTTTTATTCCCTGGAGCTTGAGTTCCAGGACTGTTTTGAATCTGATTTTGTTATGGAAACTTAACATGATTTCTTTTAAGGTTAAGGATTCTATTGTGATTATGAAGAAAAAAAAAGGAATGATAACTCCTGTTCTTTTTACAGATCATGACTGCCTTACTATCAGTTTCTAACTAATCTCTTTTATCTTTACAGAACAGCGATTTATGGAGGACAGTTGAAGTTTCAGTTCAACATTAGATTGTGGTAAAAGCAAAATTCTATGGTTAATATCTGTGACCTTGGATTCAGCCATTGTTCATGCATTAGAAGTTTTTTTTAAAAAACTTGAGTAGACGAGTTCTTTTAAGGCAATCTCTGATTATTTTACGACCTATAGTATTGTAATTGAGCAATGATTGGTCAGGACTATTTAAGAAAACTAATTTTGGATCTAAATTAAAGGACTAAAACTGGGTAATTACAGTGAATTGCAAAATTGGGAACTGTATGCATTTTGCATTTTGACTATTAAATACTGAAGAAATGAACGTAAATATATATAAATATATTTATAAGTTAGGAACAGGCTTTGAAGGTTAGTCAAGCATGAATTGATGAATTGGTGTTTGAAGTTATGGGGAGCTAGAAATATTGCAATACTTCTTTAAAAAAAAAGATAAAGGGGGAAAAAACGTAACGACTTATCCCCTTTGGGAGGTACCCATAGGGGACAAAGAGATTGGGTTTGTAAGTGCCCCCCTCACCAGTGGGGAGGTCAGAACATTTAAAAAGGAAATGAAGGTCCTGGTTGAGGATCCGGTGGGGTTGTCTGAACAAATTGATCAATATTTGGGGCCCAGTCTGTATGCCTGGGCTGAATTAATGTCTATTTTGAATATATTATTTACTGGGGAGGAAAGGGGACTTGTACGAGGAACTGCCATTAAAATATGGGAGAGGGAACACCCGATTGGAGATGGGGATGCTGGACAGGGAGAGGTGAAGTTTCCCCTCAGAGACCCCCAGTGGGAAAACCAAAACCCGGAGCATAGAGAAGAAATGAGGGAATTGAAAGACCTGATTCTAAAAGGAATAAGGGAGGCAGTTCCGAAGTCACAGAATTTGATTAAAGCCTTTGAAATTAGACAGGTGAAAGATGAGACTCCCTCAGCTTTCTTGCAAAGATTAAGGGACTCAATGCGGAAATACTCTGGAATGAACCCTGAGGACCCAGTGGCACAGGGTCTTTTGAAAGTACATTTTGTGACAAGAGCATGGCCAGACATACAGAGAAAGATACAGAAGATAGAAGGATGGAGTGAAAAACCATTAGATGAATTGTTGTGAGAGGCACAGAAAGTGTTTGTAAAGAGGGAGAGGACAAGGGGGAACATTTGATAGAGGGTTTGAGCGACAGGGGCAGAGATGGAAGTCGCTACAGGCAGGATGCTATTATTGTGGAAAGATAGGGCATTTTAAGCGGGAGTGTCCTGATCTACAAAGGGAAGAAAAGGCAATTCCGCTTATGAATTATGATGAAGAATAGGGGTGTCAGGGGTTCCTGCCCTCAGGGGCCCACCAGGAACCCTTGATAAACTTGAAGGTGGGACCGTGTAGGGAGGAGGTAATCTCCCTAGTAGATACGGGGGCAGCACGGTCATCGCTGAATTTTAAACCAAAGAAAGTAGAAATGTTAACACGGTCAATTACTGTTTCGGGGGTGAAAGGGGAAGGATTTACTGTTCCAGTATTTGAACCTATGATGATAGAAGGTCCTAAAGGTAGGGTTACAGGGGAACTGCTGTATATCCCTGATATAGGAAGTAACTTACTGGGGAGAGACCTAATTATCCTTTTAGGACTGGAGATTGGAATTCAGGAAAAAGAATTAGTTGTACAACTGGCGATGTTGACAGAGGATGCTGAGAGAAAGATAGACCCTATTGTATGGGCTAGAGAAGGGAATCGTGGAAAACTACAGATCCCTCCCCTTTTAATAAATTTAAATCGGAAAGGGGACGTTGTCTGTGAACGACAATATCCTATTTCCATAGAAGGTAAACGGGGACTGCAGCCAGTAATTGAGGGACTGATTAGAGATGGTTTGTTGGAGCCATGTATGTCTCCTTATAATACCCCAATTCTACCAGTGCGGAAATCTGATGGAACTTATCGATTGGTGCAGGATTTGAGAACATTAAATCGGATAGTACAGGTCAGGCACCCAGTGGTGCCAAACCCCTACACGTTATTAAGTAAGATCCCTCATGATCACAAATGGTTTAGTGTGATAGATTTAAAGGATGCCTTTTGGGCTTGTCCCTTGGCGGAGGAAAGATTTGGGACTATCCCCCTATGAAATCTTATTTGAATTACCTTATCTGGGAACGCAGGGAGAATTGCCAATTCCCGAAACTAAAGATTTGTTTTTAAAGAAGTATATACTGGGCTTGTCCTCCTCTTTATCTTTCCTCAGAAAACAGGGTCTATTGGCACAGACTCCGCCCCTTGAATTTGCTGTTCATCCCATCCGGCCAGGAGATTGAGTCTTAAAATCATGGACAGAGACGAAGCTGCAGCCAGACTGGGAAGGGCCGTATCAGGCTCTTTTGACTACCGAAACGGCAATAAGGACGGCAGAGAAAGGCTGGACTCATTACACTCGGATCAAAGGGCCAGTGGACCCTCCAGTTGAGGAAGAAGTCTGGACGCAATCAATGCAAGACCCGCTGAAACTCAGACTAAAGAGACTTTGAGTAATTGACTATACAGTGGCGACGCGAGCGCGGGATTATTTCTGTAAGATTGTATATTAAGCCTTTTTGTGTTTTAGCATAATGATCAGAATACTGGGAATGCTTAGAGTTATGATGCTAGCCCTCTTCGTATTGGGATTTTGTTACATATCATTTTCATATGTATTATTAATGGTTCCTGAGTCTGATAATCCACAAGTAATAGACACTGATATATGTAGCTTAGTAAATTGTAGGAATGTAGCTAATCAGAGACAATACCGCAACTCAGAGATACATCTTAAGTCCTATGGGGATGGCCTCGGGGATGGTACCTGGTATAATGGTCTTGTCACCGGACCCCCTTCCGACCAGCACGCGATTGTCCCGATAAAAAGTGTAACCCCATATATTTAACGATAAGAAAAACCACATGGCACGAAGCAGTTTTGGGAGGTGGCACTTATGAGGTACAATTAAATGAAACATTTGGGATTGAAATGAAAGCAAATGGGAAGGAGTTTGTGGGCTGTTGTTTTCGAATTAGCATAAGACAGGGAAAAATGGGTAGAATTACTGGGTAATGAGATACAACCTTTCACCCCTCCCAATGATCCTAAAGTAGTAAAAATTATAGAGGTAAAGGATTTGAAACAGACCATCGAGATAGAGACTGGGTACGGGGATGCAAATGCCTGGGTTGAATGGGCAAAGTATGCTGTAAAAAGTCTGAACAAGAGCAATTGCTATGCATGTGCCTCCGGTAGGCCAGTGGCCCAGGTGGTTCCCTTTCCGCTCGGGTGGAAGCGAGACAGGAAGGGCATGAAATGTATGATAGCCCTGTATCAGGATGACACTGCATGGAATGATAGGAATTGTACCTCCCTATCTCTGATGTTCCCTCCCTTGGAGGAGAAAGATGCAAAAGTTCCCCCCACATTTTCCGCCGCAGTTGGAAATCACAGGTCATGTGTGCACAGGCGAGGTACGAGTCGGTCGATACATTTGGGGGAGCTGAAATTATGTACAGAGATTAAGAATGTTACCGAAACGGAGAAGGGAGGGAACTACTCAGCATTAAAGGTTCCCCGAGCGGATCTGTGGTGGTACTGTGGAGGAAAAATATTGAGACCCACCCTACCTCCGGATTGGAGAGGGATATGTGCAATTGTACAATTGGCAATTCCATTTACCCTGGCATTTGAGAAGGAAAAGATAGTAGGGAAAAAGGGAAGGGGTAAGAGATTACTGTTAGATACTTCTTTTGATGACAGGATTTATCTCGATTCGGTAGGAGTCCCTAGGGGAGTACCTGAATTCAAAGCTCGTAACCAGATTGCAGCAGGCTTTGAGTCAGCTCTCTTTTGGTGGGTAACAATTAATAAAAATGTAGACTGGATAAATTACATTTTTTATAATCAACAGCGATTTATAAATTATACAAGAGATGCGGTTAAAGGAATATCAGAACAGCTTGATGCGACGAGTAGGATGGCATGGGAAAATAGAATAGCCCTTGATATGATTTTAGCAGAGAAAGGGGGTGTATGTGTGATGTTAGGAGGAAGCTGTTGTACCTTTATTCCTAATAACACTGCGCCTGATGGTTCGATTACTCGGGCCTTACGGGGATTGACTACCTTAGCAGAGGAACTGGCTGAGAATTCAGGAGTAGACACATCTCTCACAGGGTGGCTTGAATCCTGGTTTGGAAAATGGAAGGGGGTGGTGGTTTCTATCCTTACTTCCCTGATAGTAGTAGTCGGGGTATTGGTGGCCAGTGGCTGTTGTATCATACCCTGTATACGAGGGCTCACCCAGAGGCTGATTGAAACAGCCTTGATGAAACGAATGCCCCTGAGGGGAATCAGACAGAGGAACTTTTTCAACTAAATAATAAGGAGATGAGTGAGACTAAGATGGATGAAATCTCTGAAATGATGCTTGCGAATTTTGGGAACAATGTTAAAAAAAAAAGGAGACAAAAATGCAGAAGTTAACAGATAGTAATGAAAAGAAAAAGGGGAAATTGTGGGATATAAATGAATTAATGTTATTTCTGCAAGTATAAATTCTGATACAGAATAGGAATGAGAAAATACATATTCAGCAAAAAGAAAGCATGAGACATGAATACAGAACAATGGTGGATATATGGGCAAACAGGAAAGCATCTGTTTCCCCTCCTCAAGACACAGGAACTAACCCTAATCAAAGAGGTCAAAGTGGCCTCTGGATGGAAATAGATGCTGAGAGAAGAAAAGATATGCCTAATCAATAATGTATAATAGACTGACGTCAAACACACTTATGGGAGTCAGAGATAAGGGTTTGTCACGGACAAAACAGGGTAAACAGAAGTTGTGGGATAGTCTCGCACATCCCCACACAGGCCAACTGCAAGCCCTCCCCCTGCTTCATAGGGCTGCAGCCTGCATTCTCTCATCCTTCCACACTCCTCCACCCCTCCATTTCGGAATGTCAGGCACTGACCAGTGGGGTACCGCACGGATCAGTACTGGGACCGCAGCTTTTTACAATCTATCTTCAGGATATACAAGATGGTATTAGCAATAACATTCGCAAATTTCATCAGCTGGGTGGCAGGGTGAAATGTGATGAGGATGTTAGGAGATTACAGGGTGACCTGGACAAGTTAGGTGAGTGCTCAGATGCATGGCAGATGCACTTTCATGTGGATAAATGGATCCTTATCCACTTTGGTGGCAAGAACAGGAAGGCAGATTACCACCTAAGTGGAATCAATTTAGGTAAAGGGGCAGTACAGAGAGATCTGGGGGTTCTTGTACACCACTCAATGAAGGTAAGCATGCAGGTACAGCAGGTAGTGAAGAAGGCTAATAGCATGCTGGCCTTCATAACAAGAGGGATTGAGTATAGAAGCAAAGAGGTTCTTCTGCAGCTGTACAGGGCCCTGGTGAGACCACACCTGGAGTACTGTGTGCAGTTCTGGTCTCCTAATTTGAGGAGAGACATTCTGGCTATTGAGGGAATGCAGCGTCGGTTCACGAGGTCAATTCCTGGAATGGCGGGATTACCTTACACTGAAAGACTGGAGCGACTGGGCTTGTTTACCCTTGAGTTTAGAAGACTGAGAGGGGATCTGGTTGAGGCATATAAGATGATCAAAGGATTGGACACTCTGGCGGCAGGCAACATGTTTCCGCTGATGGGTGAGTGCCGAAACAGAGGACACAGCTTAAAAATACGGGGTAGACCATTTAGGACAGAGATGAGGAGAAACTTCTTCACCCAGAGAGTGGTGGCTGTGTGGAATGCTCTGCCCCAGAGGGCAGTGGAGGCCCAGTCTCTGGATTCATTTAAGAAAGAGTTGGATAGAGCTCTCAAGGATAGTGGAATCAATGGTTATGGAGATAAGGCAGGAACAGGATACTGATTAAGGATGATCAGCCGTGATCATATTGAATGGTGGTGCAGGCTCGAAGGGCAGAATGGCCAACTCCTGCACCTGTTGTCTATTGTCCGCCTTTCCTGACTGCCACCCGCAGACAGCATGCAGCCCCAATCCCTTTCTTTCCACCTTTCTTGCTGATTTTGGCAGCGCTCCACTCTCCTCCCCTCCGTGTCCCTCCAGCTGCCTTTCAGCCAGCCCTTGCCCCTACTTCCCGAGTGCATTTAGTGTCAGAGCTCAGACATTTTGAAATCATGTCGAAGATATCTTACGTTTTTGTTTGATCTTCACTGTGGTTTCATGTTGCTCAACGCCTTGAGTGTATGCATCCAAAAACAGGGAGATGATACTATAGCGTTTGAATGCTTCCTTAGGAGTAATGTGTAGATGATTTGTTCCAGTATTTCAGGACAGACATAAACGGTTCGGAACCGATTCAGCGCAATTTTCCACCCATATTTCTTTTGCATTTCTGCTTAATTGCTGAAGAAACATTTGCCAGCCTCAGTGTGAATCCATGAGAGTTTCCTGGAGTCAAAGGTGACTAGCTTTAAATGCAAAAGACCACTCAGTGTTCTGACATGTTACAAGTCAGTTCTGGGTTGTGGGGGACTGACAGCAGATTGTGGACAGTTGGATGTGACCCAGCGATGTGGTCTGCTCCTGAACCACACCAGGCCTGGTGTTTCTTCTGTTTCATTCCTGGAGAGGGACAGAGGATTTACATTTCAAGCATCGTGACAAGGCATCAAAGTTGGGAGAGGCAGTACATCAGAGAACAGTTGGCCAAATTTGGCCAATTGGCCAAATTTCCCTCTATCCCCTGCCTCCGCATAACCCTACCATGGGGAACCTTATCAAATGCCTTACTAAAATCCATGTATACTACATCCACTGCTCTACCCTCATCCACATGCTTGGTCACCTCCTCAAAGAATTCAATCAGACTTGTAAGGCAAGACCTACCCTTCACAAATCCGTGCTGGCTGTCCCTAATCAAGCAGTATCTTTCCAGATACTCATAAATCCTATCCCTCAGTACCCTTTCCATTACTTTGCCTACCATCGAAGTAAGACTAACTGGCCTGTAATTCCCGGGGTTATCGCTATTCCCTTTTTTGAACAGGGGCACAACATTCGCCACTCTCCAGTCCCCTGGTACCACCCCCGTTGACACTGAAGACGAAAAGATCATTGCCAACGGTACTGCAATTTCCTCTCTTGCTTCCCACATAATCCTAGGATATATCCCGTCAGGCCCGGGGGACTTGTCTATCCTCAAGTTGTTCAAAATGTCCAACACATCTTCCTTCCTAACAAGTATCTCCTCTAGCTTACCAGTCCGTTTCATACTCTCCTCTTCAACAATACGGTCCCTCTCAAAGGTCCTGATGCTTCGGCAAACTGTTATCCAAACATTTGATTATCTGAAAAAATACACCCTGCCCATGTCGTTCAGATAATCGAGGTTGTCCTGTACACCTAATTCCTGTGAAATGATTCCTTGTTGGAAAGTCTAGGTCCAGGGTTACTGTTTCAAACTGAGTCACTGCCCACTTTAGACAAACAGAAACCTTCTCTCAGAGACGAGTGACTCTTTAGAATTCTAAAGGTGATGTAAGCAGAAGCTGTGCTTCTTTTTAAAAAAAGAAAGGTAGATATTACTGGAAGGTAGATTGTTGATTAACAAGCGGAGGAAACGTTATCCTGGGTAGGTAGGCCTGTGCAGTAATCATTACAGAAAGGCTGAGCAATTTCAAGGTGCAAAGGGCCTGCTCCAAATTTGCAGTTAAACCCATTGGTTTTGACACAGAACAGCATTTGGAGGTGAATTGACTTCATGCCAGGATAGGGCCTCCCCAGCTATTACAAAGCTCTGCCTAATATTAGCATGTGGGCAGATCCCCAGGATTCAAATTATCCAGATTTTACTGTAATCAGATTATATTCTTTCAAATGTTACTTGGCTGTTGTACATCTAATATTGTATTAACCCCACATTTAACATGCAAGACAAAATAACTAAGTTGGTGTGAGTTCACTGCACTGAGATAAATACTGAGGAAATGAACAAAGCAGATGTCAAATTAATAGATTCCATAAATCTTAATTTTATTTAAGCATTTTGTTTGCAGTATAGACAAAAGATTTCAGAAGTTGAATTAAAATATTTTAAACAACTTGGCAACAAAGTTCTAATGGCGCCAAAATTTCCCCCTTAACAGATACAATGAAATGTAATGAGCAAATTAACTTCATCTTTCACAGTAAAGGCTACAAATCAGTACTCAAATTCTCTATCAAAAATGTAATAACTGTTTTAGTTAACTGTAATAGGTATAAGCACCTCAATCCATATCAAACTGGAATAAAACATTTTGGAAATGGAAAGCTATGGAACCTCAGCACTGAAGAATAGAATGTCTTCATTAATAAAGAATGATTGGTCCACAACGAGCTGGCAATCTTTACAGATGTTTTCAATGCCACAGTAATCACTGCCAATAACTTTTAGTTTATAAATAGAACCTTATAATTAATAAATGTGGTGAAATATACCAACCATTTAAACAAACAGATCTGTAATTAAATGGTACCAACCAACCAAGAGCATTCCCCCCATTCCTGGGAAAAATGCCATATCATGTTCCTATGCGTGCTTATCAAAACTCAGAACCCCTGCTACAAGTTAGGCCAAATTTCCAAAAATCAGTAACCATGAACTAAAACAGTGAAGGTATTTTTAACACCTATAATTAATACCCCATCTTCCTGATTATATTTTATGGCCATGCCATTTCTAGTGTCCATACTATCTGCACACACCGTAACAAATTAACAGAAATCATGTATTAAGTGAGACAGGAAAAAAAATACACAAGGTATCATGGGATGTTCACAATACACAAGGAATTATGGTTACTTACAGCAAAAGTGACTGTAACTGAACAAGTAGATTCTATATTGCCTATTCATTTTTAAATGGGGAAAATCATATGAAACAACTGGAGTCGGTGATCCCTGGCGTGCTTAAAGTAGAATGCGCAGTTTTCTCAGCCAATGAATACTTCTACTCATGAAGTAATCCATTATTTCCCCCGTGAGAAACTAGTTTGCTAAAGAATTAAAGCTAAACAAGAATCCTAACATAATATACTAGTCATATTAGGAGTCTGCTCAAATTCCTGACAAGCTGTCTGGGCATACGGTCAACATGAACAAATGAAGAACTTCCGATTCTTTAACGACATCTGATGGAGAGGAAACAAGCAAATAAACTGTTCTAAACATACCAGGGCCCTCACCTAATGAGGCCGGAAACCTTGTCTGTGGAGAATTTTTGGCGTCACTTGTAGAAAACCTATATGTTGTACATTTTTAAACTTGCAAGTGTTATATAATTGTAAACAATAAGCACCAAATTGCTCTACATGCACTTCAATATTACAGCAAGAATGACCTAGCATAACTAAACAGAGAAAAGGGCATCCATGCAAGATTTCCAACTCTTTGTTACAAGGACAGTTACATTTCAAACTTGACACAATTCTATTGTGGTTACATACAGGGCCTACAAAATGGATGAAATGGTGGCAGTGTGAAGTGTGGCCCTTACTAGCCTGAACTAGAGGACAGCCACCATTTACCTTGCACATTTTTTTACGTTTTTTCATCTTTGTTATTCAACTCTGCTGTCTCTGACAATTCTTGACATAACTAGAAAAGACAAAATTGTAATCATTGAACTGGGCACACTGGCGATCGAGGCGCTTGAATCCTTCAATTTTCTGGGGAGAAGAAAATGAATTGCGACATTTGGAATTCTGCAATGAAACAAAAACAACGCATTACAACAAAGGTGGGTCTCACAATTTATAAACTCAAACATCCAGTGAATGCTATACAAAAGTTCCATGGAAAAGAACACAATAGTTGTTGCCACTTTTTATAAAGAGTTTGAAAAATTCCAAAAAATGGATTAGCCTGCAGTAGATTAGGCTGCTCGACTTTTTATTCCTTCAGATGTAAGCACTGCCAATCCCTGAAAACCCAAGATGGCGTGACCTTATTCAACTTCCCCACTTTGCAGTGTAGGTTCCACCGAATATTAGAGTTGTAGGCTCCTGACCCAGCAAGTGAAGGAAGGACAACATCGTTCCAAGTCACAAAGGTTAAAAAAACTTTAAATATGGTTCCAATATGTCTGCAGGCCTTGGCCTAAGTGGCAACAGTCACATCCACAAAGTTCAATTGCAGAAACCTTGGTGAGTTGCTGCAGTTTATCTTTTAACTGGAACATTTAGCTGCCACTGTGCACAAGTAACCCACGGTCTCTTAGATGAGGTTAAAAAGCCTCATTTAGGAAATGAAGACTATTCCAACAGATTCCTGATTTGGACTTTGTAGATGGTGTCCAAGTTTGGGTAGTTCCGATGATCACTGTTTGTTACAGCATCTGTCTTGTTCCTGACAGCTCAGAATTTACAGCTAGTCCAATTCAGTTTCTGGTCAAAGGTATCTCTTGTAATGCTCAGACGAGAATTGAGCGATGGCAATATCACCGAATCTCTTCGGGCAAATGGGCCATTGTCTGGGATCAACTGTTACTTACCACACATGCAACCAAACTGGAATGCTGACCACTTCGTGGAAAGATAGAAACTAAGAACAGAAGATTCAATATGATCACAGCTCATGTGCAATTTCAATGCCATAATTCCACTTTCTCCCTATGTTTTTAAAATCCAAAAAAATTAGCAATCTCTCAAATATAGTTGAGTGCCCCACCTGCACAGACTTGCAGCAAATTCTACAGCTGACCACCCTATGAACGAAATGCCCATAACTTCAGTCCTCAATGACTGCTATTTGAGAACACATTCTTTTGTATATACACACCCTCTGATATATCACTATTTAATTGTCTGCACTTCTGCATTTCACACTGATGTGCATGTCACATTTATCCACATTATATTGTATCTGCCATGTGTTTCCTCCTACACTCAACTTGCTGAGATCACAATGAAGCGTCCTTTCATCTTCACAACTAAATCCCACCTGGTTTTGTTCCCAAACTTAGAAATATTGCAATTGGATCCTTTATCCAAGTCATTTATATGTATTGCCCATAGCTGCAGTCAATGACCTGACCCTTGCAGCACGTTACCGCCTGCCATCTGGAAAAAGACAGATTTATTCCCATCCTGTTTCTGGTCTGTGAACTGTGCCAGTACATTATCCTAATCCACATGCTTTAACGTTGGCCAGTAGCCGATGTGGAACCTTGTCTAAAGCCTTCCTGAAGTCCAAATACACATCCACTGGCTCCCACACATTAATTCTATTAATTACATTGTCAATAAAACTCGAAGATTTGTGAACCATGAATTCCCTTTCTTTCATGGAGAGCTGGTACAATTACTACATTTAAAAGGCACCTGGATGGCTATATGAATAGGAAGGGTTTAGAGGAATACAGGCCAAGTGCTTGAAAATGTAACTAGATTAATTTGGAATATCTGGTCTGCATGGATGAGTTGCACTAAAGGGCTTATTTCCATATTGTAAATCTCTATGACCCTATGACCTTAATCACATGAATGCTTTCCAATTGTTCCAAATGTTATCACCTACCTTATAAGAGTGAGCATTTGCTGCTTAGCAGGCTCATTGATGTAGGTACATAACTTTAGAGTTCTTGTGGCACAGTGCTAGTGTCCTTACCACTGAGCCAGGAGGTCCAAGTTCAAGTCCTACCTACTCCATTAGTAGATAACATGTGTGAGTAGTTAACAAAATATCTAAACTCCAGCATTGCCTCCAATACTGAGGGGAGGCTAACTGCTCCGTAATTCTGTTCTTTCATTTTAAAAAGTATGTAGCTTACAATTGCCACCCTCCAACTCACAGGAATTGCTCCAGAACCTATTTTACCTCAAGGCTGTTTCATTCCGTACTCTGCACTGCAGATTGGCAAGTCCCAGGATTTATCTGTCTTTAGCCCTATAAACATACAGCACTGTTTTTAAAATTGAATTAATGTTGATTTTCTTCAATTCCTCCCCCGCATCATAACTTTGGCTCACTAACATATCTTAGAAATTGGGTCCTTTCTTGTGACAAGGAGCAAAATGGGTTCAATTCTTCGGTCTTTCCTGTTCCGTTATAATTCCCCTCATTCTATCATAGAACCCCTACAGTGTGGAAGCAGGTCATTCTGCCCATTGAGTCCACACCAACTCTCCGAAGAGCATCCCTACCCTATTTCCCCATGGCTAACCTACTTAGCCTGCATATCCTCGGACACTATGGACTAGCATGGCCCATCCACTTAACCTGCACATCTTTGGACTGTGGGAGGAAATCTATGCAGAGATGGGGAGGACGTGAAAACTCCACACACACAGGTGGCCAAGGCTGAAACTGAACCTGGGTCCTTGGCGCTGTAAGACAGCAGCACAACCATCAAGCTACCGTGCCACCCGACTGTAAGGAACTTGCATTTGTCTTTACAAATACCTTTTTCTTTACATTTTTATATAAGTTTTAACTTTTAATACAAGTTTACTCATACTCCAATCCCATATCCCCTGATCCTTCCCTTCCTCTTTTGCTAACTTTAAAACTGCTACCAGTCCTTAGTCTTGTGACTTTTCATGGCAATTGTGTGTCACTTCTTTGATCTCATACTGGTTGAGCCACCTTTCCTTTTTTTGTATTGCTCTGTATAGAGATCGACTGCTTCACTATTTGAGGAGATGCAAATGGAAGCGAACACTCATCATCTGTAAACATGCCCACTACTGATGTTATAAAGAGAATGTCCTTGATCAAACAGCAGCACCTGGGTGCTGAGATGATTAGCCTCTATCAACAAACACTGATTTGGATCCCATTTACTATCCTGAGAA
This sequence comes from Chiloscyllium plagiosum, assembly GCF_037043375.1. Taxonomy (NCBI): domain Eukaryota; kingdom Metazoa; phylum Chordata; class Chondrichthyes; order Orectolobiformes; family Hemiscylliidae; genus Chiloscyllium; species Chiloscyllium plagiosum. The sequence continues at coordinate 123,288,986 of NW_028270141.1, read as the reverse complement.
AAAGAACAGGAAATAACCACCATAAGAAATGACATCACCACAGGAAATGACAGCACCAACCTAAGGACACCCAAACAAATAGAAAGCGGGCTACACCACCAGTGCTCCATCTGAGCCTCATGTCGAGTTTCTGCATTTCTAGTCAAGTTGCAACAAACTATGTAGCCATTGTCACATTGCACTTGTTGTAACTTCTATTCTAAATGCTTTTTAAACTCCGATGCTTCTAACAGTATTCGGAAGAAATATTGGCAAATCTTTTTAAAAGTAATCCAGTCCTGAAATATATACATTATTGGGAATGTCAGAAATTAATACTCATTCCCTGTTGTGTGGACTGTAACAGAGCAGACTTTTAAGGACAACAGGCTACTTAAAAGACGTCAGTGAAATAACTGAATATTTACAGCAATCTGATGACTCCTTTGTTACTTAAATATATCATTTTATTTCCTGATTTGAGAGCGATGGTTCAAAATTTGAACCTGCCATGGTCGGGATTTGAGCATAAGTGGTCCAATACACTTGGTCTTCTCTCAATCAAAGATCACCTGAAATATTATCTCTAGTTTCTCCTGGCACAAATACTGCTCTCGCCTGAGGGCTCTAAGCATTTGTCTACTTTATTTCAGAGGTCAACCATATACTCGTTTTACAGAAAAACCTAGAATCTCACCTGATTAACAAAAAGGGTTGTGACAAATTTCCCTGGCTTGAAGACATCTACCACTTTTCTGATTAGGTCATCGTAAGAAGTCTGGGCCAGGTTAGTCTCAAAGCTAACATAGGAGAAGTCTGGCTCTGGGGTGATATGAATTGTCCAGTAAGTTCCCTAAAAAGACAAAGCATTATATGACTCATTTCAGTTAAGTTATAATTACTTTATTAATTCCGTAGAAAAGATTCTAAAGTCAAACATTTCCTCTGCATTATTTGCATATTACATTAGTGGTCCTGAAGTAGCACAAAACAGCCAAGTGAATTTTAAAGTCTGTTCCTTCGCCTACTCCAGATTTCAATAACATATCAGAACCTTCAAATGTTTTCATTTCTCCTTCAGGATTTTGATATATTCATATTGTCAGATGATTGCATTTAAAAATTAATTTCTAAGCAACTGGTAAGCTCATTCAGCTAGGTTGTTAAAAACAGCAATGTATGCTATTAAAAAGATGTTTTATGTACTAAAAGAATCCCACGTGATCCCACAGGAAAATGTATTTAAAGATCTGTCCCATAACTTTGAAGAGAAAGATCCTCATTCCATAAAAACTCAACTCTGGTAGGAGACATTGTAATCCACAATTGTTCTCAACACAGTATGATCTGCAGCCAACAGTAGCCAAGTGTGATTTCCTTTTGCATTCAGGACAGCTATATCCTGTGAGTGCACAGATTACTTTGCAACTATCTTGTCTGCAAGATCAGAAAATATACTGGTCTGAGATGTGAACACCCTTACTTCGAAGTTCACAAAAGCATCATTTCCAAAACAAGGAAAAGAATCTTCATTTGCAATACACTTCAGCTTGAGAGATATGGTAAGTCTCATGTTTAAAGACTGCAACCTGAACAAGCTACATTTGTCTAGGCCATCAAAACTACTCTTAATAGCCGGCATCCCAAAATGATTTTTCAAATGAAATGCTTGTCAAGTGTATAAACCTTGAACAAATTGCATAGCTGATTAAAAAGCTGTCTGAGCACACTTCATTCAGAAAATGTGAAAAGGGCACAGTATTTCACACAATGGACAACTGTCATTGACTCTTACAAAATGATTTCTCTTGGCTAAAAACATTTCATTTGTATTAGTCAGTTAAACTTTGGGTGCTTATAGAATAAGTCAAGGCAAGCTCGTGAGATGCAATGCCTTCTAACTTTGAGACATTTTTATTTGATGATGAGGGAAGGGGAGGGCAGGAGGGAGAAGAGACACAGATAGAAAAAAATTAGAAGTTCAAGATAGGACGCAAACTTACATCCACTTTCATTCCATTCATTGAATACCCACAAGGATCGAACAGTGTGGCATCAATGACTGAACCTGGTATCAGGTCACGAATTCCACTCATCTTAAAAAAAAACACCATGTTTCAGCTTCCAGAGATTAAAAAAAATGTTTTTAACCTTTAAAGTTTATTTCATACATACTCGAGTGACATCATTTACAGCAACACCATCTTTCATGAAGAACTGGTCCATGACAACTGGATCAAGCTCGCTCATCAGAACCTCAAGTGTCTGATCCGGCTGTTTGATCCCACTATCCTCTGGCATATCCAGAGTGTAAAGATACCTAGATCAAACATCAATGACAATATTTGAATGAAACTTTACATTAAAAATTCATAATTGGTAAGCATTCAGCAAAATGCACTTCTACAGAACTCAACTATGAGACCTATCACTTAGAACAGAACAACTGCTTAAGACTTGTAAACAGAACCATGTGGGAATATGATTATGATTTGAGCTTAAGGCTGACTTTCAGTGTCTGAAATACAAAAAAGTTGTCATTCTGAAGTACAACACAATTGCACCAACCTGGACACAGCCAAAGTCATCTGTAACTAACCTAACTTCACAATAAGCTGGGACAGAGAGTTGGTAAAGTCATACGTGACTTATTGTCTTGTTCTCTTTCCTTTGTTCTGATGGCATTTTCCTGAAACTTCTCCAAAACAATGGTTAAAAGGTCAAATCAGAGCACTGAATTAATTGGATCCATGTCCATAAAAATTTGCAGGAAGATTTCAGCTTACCAGCAATCAGAATTCATACGTCCCATGCAATAGGCCGCCCCATCTGGAGTGAATAAATGCTCACGGTTAGAGACCAATATGCTACAATAATTTCAGTTTCCAAGTCAAGCACCATCTTTTTGAATTGACTTGTAAAACAAGATTGATAGGTGGCCACAGATAACAAACTTTTAATGTTTTGATACAGGTAGGCAACTGAACAGACTATAGCAGTTTTGACATATCCAAATTCTCCTGAAAAAATACTCAGGATACTGGGTGAAATGTGATTAGACAATCATCTGTTGTGTTCAAATAAGTTAGATCTTCATTCCAGCCACTGCTGGCTGCAACAACCAAACATGAGCTCATTTCTATTGGTTATGGCTTTCTGCTGCTCCAACGCCATGACCACCAGTGTCCCTCACTACCTATCTCCCACCTACATGTGGCCCTTAAACACTGAAATAGTAACATGTTTTCCCCTTGTACGCTGACAATATCCAGTTCTACTTCACTCAACTCTTCCCGAATTACTAACTGCATGTGTAACATCCACTATTAAACTGAGAAATTTCCAATTAAATGTCATTGTCTTCACTGTCGATTCTACATCCCAATCTCCTGAATCTGTTACATAAATGCTACCCTTGAATAATGCTACCCCCTCCAAATTGCTTCCAATTTTTTTTTTGAATGTCACTATTCTTCAACTTCAGCACACAATCTGGCATCCTGCAGCCTCATCTCTAACAGCTGGCACATTATATTTATTTGCTTCAATGTTTATCATCAATATGTCTACTCTGTTACAAGTGATATACACCTACAGATGCAGTCTTTAGATCAGTCTTTTTGTTATCGAAGTAATATTGAGTCTCGATTGCTGAATTATTCCTCAGTTCACTTTTCTCTACCATTCACTTCCCCTCGTTTTCAACTACTTTGGGGAGACAGGACGCTAATGTGCAGAGTGCTTCATGGAACACCCCTGGAAAACATCGATTTTCCTGCTCCTCAGATGCTGCCTGACCTGCTGTGCTTTTCCTGCACCACTCTTCAACCTTGCTTCACATATGTTCAAATTTGCAAACAGATTCAGCACTGAAGATTTTATTAGCTTCAATAATTTCTGAGTTGAACTTACTTGGGAACACCATATCCAGAAATTCTACCTCCTCCTGAAAGTTCCTATGTGGGTATTCCTGATGTGCTGGCTTCACAAAGTTTTTGCGGGAATAGAAGAAATCCTGTATTTAAGTTACACGCACAGATTTCAATTAGGTGGATTTAGAGCTTTTACAACACAAGTAGTGACTCTTAAAATTAGCTGCTAAATGTTCAACAAATGGTGAAGACAAGACATATGGTGTTACTTCCTAACAATGTGCTAGTGTCAGTTTTCTTTTAAAATGTTTGGCTGCAGTCAGGAAGTTCCAGAGATTGACAGAAGCCAATTTGTGCAGATGTGATTTAAGGATTATGAAACTCTGAATTGTGAAGTATGTCAATTATACTATGCTGCATGCCAAACACACTATTAGAACGAAATCATTATAACAGATATCATTTCATCCCCTGTATATACATTACAATCGTTTGCATTTCAGTTTCTTGTGCCACCACTCTAACTTTCACTAGTTCACTTGTTAGCTATACCCATTACAACAGTTGAATGTTCCTCCTGCAGAATATGGGAGGTAAGGGTGTCCCTGCTGACTACATCTGCAGGAAGTGCACCCAACTTCAGCTCCTCGAAAACCGCGTTAGGGAACTGGAGCTAGAGCTGGATGAACTTTGGATCATTCAGGAGGCAGAGGGGGTTATTGAGAGGAGTTACAGGGAGGTAGTCACTCCTCAGGTACAAGAAAAAGGCAGATGGGTTACAGTCAGGGGACAGAAAGGGAACCAGCAGGCAGTGCAGGGATCCCCTGTGGCCATTCCCCTCAACAATAAGGATACCGTTTTGAGGGGGGACGACTTACCGGGGAAAGCTGTGGGGCACAGGGTTCATGCACAGAGTCTGTCCCTGCTGCCCAGAAGGGAAGGGGGAAGAGGAGCAGAGCAGTAGTCATTGGGGACTCCATAGTTAGGGGGACAGATAGGAGGTTCTGTGGGGACAAGAGAGACTCACGGTTGGTGTGTTGCCTCCCAGGTGCCAGGGTTCGGGGATCCTTAAGGGGGAGGGGGAGCAGCCCCAAGTCGTGGTCCACATATGCAGGAAGAGAGATGGGGATTTAAGGCAGAAATTCAGGGAGCTAGGATGGAAGCTTAAGAGTTAGGACGAACAGAGTTGTCGTCTCTGGTTTGTTGCCCATGCCACATGCTAGTAAAGCGAGGAATAGGGAGAGAGAGGAGTTGAACACGTGGCTACAGGGATGGTGCAGGAGGGAGGGTTTTGGATTCTTAGATAATTGGGGCTCTTTCTGGGATAGGTGGGACCTCTACAAGCAGGATGGTCTTTATCTGAATCAGAGAGGTACCAATATCCTGGGGGGGAAATTCACGAAGGCTATATTGGGGTGGGTTTAAACTAATCCAGCAGGGGAATGGGAACCAAAATTGTAGTTCGAGTATAGAAAAGGTTGAGGTCCAAAATCAATTTTCAGGGATGCAGGATGGCACCGGCAAGCAAGAATTGGTTTGAAGTGTGTCTACTTCAACGCCAAGAGCATCAGAAATAAGGTGGGTGAACTTGCAGCATGGGTTGGTACCTGGGATTTTGATGTTGTGGCCTTTTTGGAGACTTGGATAGAGCAGGGACAGGAATGGTTGTTGCAGGTTCCAGGATTTGGATATTTCAGTAAGAACAGAGAAGATGGTAAGAGGGGGGGGAAAGATGTGGCATTGTTGGTCAAGGACAGTTTTGCAGTTGCAGAAAGGATGTTTGGGGACTCGTCAATTGAGGTAGTATGGGCTGAGGTTAGAAACAGGAAAGGAGACGTCACCCTGTTGGGAGTTTTCTATAGGCCTCCGAATAGTTCCAGAGATGTAGAGGAAGGGATTGCAAAGATGATTCGCGATAGGAGTGAGGGAGACAGGGTAGTTGTCATGGGGGACTTCAACTTTCCAAATATTGACTGGGAACACTATAGTACGAGTACTATAGATGGGTCAGTTTTTGTCCAGAGTGCGGAGGGCTTCCTGACACAGTATATAGACAGGCCAACAAGGGGCGAAGCCACATTAGATTTGGTATTGGGTAATGAGCCCGGCCAGGTGTTAGACTTGGAAGTAGGTGAGCACTTTGGTGTCAGCGATCACAATTCTGTTATGTTTAATTTAATGATAGAAAGGGATAGATATATACCACTGGGCAAGATTGTCTGACAATCACCTGATGAAGGAGCGTCGCTCCGAAAGCTAGTGTGCTTCCAATTATAGACCAGTGAGCCTTTCTTCAGTTATTGGTAAAGTGTTGGAAAAGGTTATAAGAGATAGGATTTATAATCATCTAGAAAAGAATAATTTGATTAGGGATAGTCAGCACAGTTTTGTGAAGGGTAGGTCGTGCCTCACAAACCTTATTGAGTTCTTTGAGAAGGTGACCAAACAGGTAGATGAGAGTAAACTGGTCGATGTGGCATATATGGATTTTGACAAGGCATTCGATAAGGTTCCCCACAGTAGGCTATTGTACAAAATGCGGAGGAATGGGATTGTGGGAGATAAAACAGTTTGGATCAGTAATTGGCTTGCTGAAAGACACAGGGTGGTGGTTGATGGGAAATGTTCATCTTGGAGTCCAGTTACTAGTGGTGTACCGCAAGGGTTGGTGTTGGGTCCACTGCTGTTCGTCATTTTTATAAATGACCTGGATGAGGGCGTAGAAGGGTGGGTTAGTAAATTTGCAGACAACACTAAGGTCGGTGGAGTTGTGGATAGTGACGAAGGATGTTGTAGGTTACAGAGAGACATAGATAAGCTGCAGAGGTGGGCTGAGGGGTGGCAAATGGAGTTTAATGCAGACAAGTGTGAGGTGATTCCTTTTGTCGGAGTAACCGGAATGCAAAGTACTGGGCTAATGGTAAGATTCTTGGTAGTGTAGATGAGCAGAGAGATCTCTGTGACCAGGTACACAGATCCTTGAAAGTCGCCACCCAGGATGACAGGGTCATTAAGAAGGCATAGAGTGTTTTAGCTTTTATTAATAGAGGGATCGAGTCCTGGAACCATGAGGTTATGCTACAGCTGTACAAAACTTTGATGCGGCCGCAACTGGAGTATTGTGTACAGTTCTGGTCACCACATTATAAGGAGGACGTGGAAGCTTTGGAAAGGGTGCAGAGGAGATTTACTAGAATGTTGCCTGGTATGGAGGGGAGGTCTTACGAGGAAAGGCTGAGGGACTTGCGGCTGTTTTCGTTGGAGAGAACAAGGTTGAGAGGTGACTTAATAGAGACATACAAGATATCAGAGGGTTAGATAGGGTGGACAGGCCTTTTTCTAAGTATGGTGACAGCGAGCACAAAGGGGCATAGCTTTAAATTGAGGGGTGATAGATATAGGACAGATGTCAGAGAGTAGTAAGGGTATGGAACGCTTTGCCTGCAACGGTAGTAGATTCACCAACTTTAAGTGCACTTAAGTCGTCATTGGACAAGAATATGGACATACATGGAATAGTGTAGGTGGGATGGGCTTCAGATTGGTATGACTGGTCGGCGCAACATTGAGGGCCGAAGGGCCTGTACTGCGCTGTAATGTTCTATGTTCAAATGTGGATTACGTGCAAGACCTACAAAAAAATGTCAAAGTTACCTGAATGGAATCAAAGCCGCAGTACTCACGAGCAAGTTCCAACAGGGGTTCCAGTGCTTGCAGTAAGAGGGTGGTACCGCATGTCTTCAAAATGAAACGTCTCTTGGAGACAAACATGCTACTCTCACTGTAAAACAGACAAAATTAAAAAATTAAAGATGATCTCCCACATCTCAACTTTTAGAGTTCTTTGGCAATTTAAACAAACTTTTAAAACAGGATATTGTTCACCATCTTCATTACCACCTGAGCGTCATACAAAGCTACCACCTAGAAAGAACTTTCGAAAGCTGATTGGAGGCAGATGTTCACAGGTAAAGGGACGGCTGGAAAATGGGAAGCCTTCAGAAATGAGAGAACAAGAATCCAGAGAAAGTATATTCCTATCAGGGTGAAAGGGAAGGCTGGTAGGTATAGGGAATACTGGATGATTAAAGAAATTGAGGGTTTGGTTAAGAAAAAGAAGGAAGCACATGTCAGGTATAGACAGGATAGATCGAGTGAATCCTTAGAAGAGTATAAAGGAAGGAGGAAATCAGGAGGGCAAAAAGGGGACATGAGATAACGTTGGCAAATAGAATTAAGGACAATCCAGAGGGTTTTTACAAATATACTAAGGACAAAAGGGTAACTAGAGAGAGAATAGGGCCCCTCAAAGATCAGCAAGGCAGCCTTTGTGTGGAACCACAGAAAATGGGGGAGATACTAAATGAATGTTTTGCATCAGTGTTTACTGTGGAAAAGGATATGGAAGATATAGACTGTAGGGAAACAGATGGTGACATCTTGCAAAATATCCAGATTACAGAGGAGGAAGTGCTGGATGTCTTGAAACGGTTAAAGGTAGATAAATCCCCAGAACCTGGTCAGGTGTACCCAAGAACTCTGTGGGAAGCTAGACAAGTGATTGCTGGGCTTCTTGCCGAGATATTTGAATCATCGATAGTCACAGGTGAGGTGCCGGAAGACTGGAGGTTGGCAAACGTGGTGCCACTGTTTAAGAAGGGCGGTAAGGACAAGCCAGGGAACTATAGATCAGTGAGCCTGACCTCGGTGGGCAAATTGTTGGAGGGAATCCTGAGGGACAGGATGTACATGTATTTGGAAAGACAAGGACTGAATAGGGATAGTCAACATGGCTTTGTGCATGGGAAATCATGTCACACAAACTTGATTGAGTTTTTTGAAGTAACAAAGAGGAATGGTGAGGGCAGAGCGGTAGACGTGGTCTATATGGACTTCAGTAAGGCGTTCGACAAGGTTCCCCATGGGAGACTGATTAGCAAGGTTAGATCTCACGGAATAAAGGTAGAACTAGCCATTTGGATACAGAACTGGCTCAAAGGTAGAAGACAGAGGGTGGTAGTGGAGGGTTGTTTTTCAGACTGGAGACCTGTGACCAGTGGAGTGCCACAAGGATCGGTGCTGGGTCCTCTACTTTTTGTCATTTACATAAATGATTGGGATGCGAGCATAAGAGGTACAGTTAGTAAGTTTGCAGATGACACCAAAATTGGAGGTGTAGTGGACAGCAAAGAGGGTTACCTCAGATTACAACAGGATCTGGACAAGATGGGCCAATGAGCTGAGAAGTGGCAGATGGAGTTTAATTCAGATAAATGAGAGGTGCTGCATTTTGGGAAAGCAAATCTTAGCTGGACTTATACACTTAATGGTAAGGTCCTAGGGAGTATTGCTGAACAAAGAGACCTTGGAGTGCAGGTTCATAGCTCCATGAAAGTGGAGTCACAGGTAGATAGGATAGTGAAGGCGGCGTTTGGTATGCTTTCCTTTATTGGTGAGAGTATTGAATACAGGAGTTGGGAGGTCATGTTGCGGCTGTACAGGACATTGGTTAGGCCACTGTTGGAATATTGCCTGCAATTCTGGTCTCCTTCATATCAGAAAGATGTTGTGAAACTTGAAAGGGTTCAGAAAAGATTTAGATTAGATTAGATTACATTAGTGTGGAAACAGGCCCTTCGGCCCAACAAGTCCACACCGACCCGCCGAAGCGCAACCCACCCATACCCCTACAGTTACCCCTTACCTAACACTACGGGCAATTTAGCATGGCCAATTCACCTGACCTGCACATCTTTGGACTGTGGGAGGAAACCGGAGCACCCGGAGGAAACCCACACAGACACGGGGAGAATGTGCAAACTCCACGCAGTCAGTCGCCTGAGGCGGGAATTGAACCCGGGTCTCTGGCGCTACAAGGATGTTGCCACGGTTGGAGGATCTGAGCTATAGGGAGAGGCTGAACAGGCTGGGGCTGTTTTCCCTGGAGCGTCGGAGGCGGAGGGGTGACCGCATAGAGGTTTACAAAATTATGATGGACATGGATAGGATAAATAGGCAAAGTCTTTTCCCTGGGGTTGGGGAGTACAGAACTAGAGGGCATAGGTTTAGGGTGAGAGGGGAAAGATATAAAAGAGACCTAAGGGGCAGCTTTTTCACGCAGAGGGTGTTGCGAGTATGGAATGAGCTGCCAGATGATGTGGTGGAGGCTGGTACAATTGCAACATTTAAGAGGCATTTGGATGGGTATATGAATAGGAAGGGTTTGGAGGGATATGGGCTGGGTGCTGGCAGGTGGGACTAGATTGGGTTGGGATATCTGGTCGGCATGGATGGGTTGGACCAAAAGGTCTGTTTCCGTGCTGTACATCTCTATGACTCTGAGTCTGACCCACAGTTAATTCTCCACCTTTGCCAACACAAGTTACAAGTGTCCCCTCTGCCTCCAAACAAATTGTTGGAAAGAAATGTTTCAAGTTCAGACACTTTCCCTCTCGTAACTTGCTGGTCCACAATATGCCACTGAGTAGTAGCTCTTGGGCTCCCTAACAGAGCTTGGGTGCAAGACTGGCTCATTCATCCCTTTAAGCCTACTCCCCAATCTAGAAGGTCACAGCTGCTGGTTTCAACTCCATTGTCCTGTTCTTGTCTCCAAATCTCTCCAGAAACTCTCGACTTCTCTGGTCTATTAAAAACAAATTTATCTCAGCCTTGAACAAATTCACTGGCCCAGCCTCCATTGTGGATGGAGCACTTAAATAAGCATTAGATCTTTGGATACAATATTAAAGAAGAATTATTAGCATTTGTCACAAAAACAAATAGTAATGGAAACCTTAACCTGAATATAGATTGGGTCGGTCAAATTTTCGAAGGTTTGGAGAATGCTTGTGACTATTTCCTGGAATAATACACTATGGAATAAAATAGAGATCAAGTTTTATAAAAAAATCCAGTATTCCACAATTAGCAGAATTAATGAGTATTGCAAGAGATCCACTGGGGAAATAATGACAATAGCACAACTGAATTCCACACTAAGTTTGAAAACAATATTGTCAGCTATGAAGATTAAAAATGAACATTAGTTAGATATGAGGGAAGAGCTGGCTATTGTTGATTGGGTAAACAGACTAAAATATAGATGGCACCAATATAAGAGATGTGGTTTAAATTACTGAAAAAACATCAGGATTTAGGATTGCAAGTGTTTTAGAAGTTAGAAGGCTGTTGATTCTATTTTTTTCATGTTTAATCAAAGTAACCAGAAACATAAAAATAGATTGCAAGAGCTTCTATAAGTATATGAAATAAAGTCACTTTGAAGCAGGCAGGTGACATGATCATGAGGAACTGGGACAGACATGGAACAAATATTTTATGTCTTCTGTTGTGAAAACAGACACAAATCACATACAAGAAACAGAGGGTAACTGGCAGTGTGGGTGCACTAAAAGTGAAGGTCGAACCTTGCAGAAGCAGTGTGCTGCATCATTGTACTAAAAGAGATAGCTACAGAAATGGTGTAACCACAGCTATGACTTTTCACATCTCTAGATTTTGGGATGGTGTCAGCAGCTTGGAAGCTAGCTAGCTATGCCTGGAAGGCAGCAAGAGAAAAGAGAAAACTACAGGGCCATTACATTGACAATCGCTGGGGAGGAAGTAGAAAATGGAGTATTAGGTTGACAGACAGTGAACCACAGAGTGCCGCACGCTTAACTATTAACATTCTATATTAATAACTTAGATACATTACTTTGTTTGATCTATGTTTGCTAATGGTATGAAGCTAGATGCAATTGAAGCTGCAGGGTACAGCAAATTGAGAGACAGGTAAAGTGTCAGGCAACAAGGTGGTTGATGGAGAAATGAAAGACCATTTATTTGAGTTAAATGAAGAGAAAATCATTTTTAATGGCATTAAACACAAAGGTTGATGTATACAAAATCCTGAGGAGAAAGTGAGGACTGCAGATGCTGGAGATCAGAGCTGAAAATGTGTTGCTGGAAAAGCGCAGCAGGTCAGGCAGCATCCAGGGAACAGGAGAATCGACGTTTCGGGCATAAGCCCTTCTTCAGGAATGAGGAAAGTGTGTCCAGCAGGCTAAGATAAAAGGTAGGGAGGAGGGACTTGGGGGAGGGGCGTCGGAAATGCGATTGGTGGAAAGAGGTCAAGGTGAGGGTGATAGGCCGGAGTGGGGTGGGGGCGGAGAGGTCAGGAAGATTATTGCAGGTTAGGAAGGCGGTGCTGAGTTCGATGGATTTGACTGAGACAAGGTGGGGGGAGGGGAAATGAGGAAACTAGTGAAATCTGAGTTCATTTCTTGTGGTTGGAGGATTCCTAGGCGGAAGATGAGGCGCTCTTCCTCCAACTGCTGTGTTGTTGTGGTCTGGTGATGGAGGAGTCCAAAGACCTGGATATCCTTGGTGGAGTGGGAGGTGGAGTTGAAGTGTTGAGCCACAGGGTGGTTGGGTTGGTTGGTCCGGGTGTCCCAGAGGTGTTCTCTGAAATGCTCCGCAAGTAGGCGGCCTGTCTCCCCAATATAGAGGAGGCCACATCAGGTGCAGAGGATGCAATAGATGATGTGTGTGGAGGTGCAGGTGAATCTGTGGCAGATATGGAAGTTTCCTTTGGGGCCTTGGAGGGAGGTGGGGTGTGTGTGGGGTGTGGGCACAAGTCTTGCACCTCCTGCGATTGCAGGGGAAGGTGCCGGGAGTGGAGGTTGGGTTGGTGGGGGGGGTGTGGATCTGATGAGGGAGTCACGGAGGGAGTGGTCTTTACGGAATGCTGATAGGGGAGGGGAGGGAAATATATCCTTGGTGGTGGGGTCCGTTTGAGGTGGCAAAAATGACGGCGGATGATGCGCTGTACATGGAGATTGGTGGGGTGGTCGATGAGGACCAGTGGGGTTCTGTCCTGGTGGTGGTTGGAGGGGCGGGGCTCAAGGGCGGAGGAGCGGGAAGTGGAAGAGATGCAGTGGAGGGCATCGTCGACCACGTCGGGGGGGGAAATTGCGGTCCTTGAAGGAGGAGGCCATCTGGGTTGTACGTTTTTGGAACTGGTCCTCCTGGGAGCAGATGCGGCGGAGACGAAGGAATTGGGAGAATGGGATGGCGTTTTTACAGGGGGCAGGGTGGGAGGAGGTGTGGTCCAGGTAGCTGTGGGAGTCGGTTGGTTTGTAGTAGATGTCTGTGTTGATTCGGTTGCCTGAGATAGAAATAGAAAGGTCGAGGAAGGGGAGGGAGGAATCTGAGACTATCCAGGTGAATTTGAGGTCGGGGTAGTAGGTGTTGGTGAAGTGGATGAACTGTTCAACCTCCTCGTGGGAGCACGAGGCGGCACCGATACAGTCATTGATGTAGCGGAGGAAAAGGTGGGGGGTGGGGCCAGTGTAGTTGCGGAAGATGGACTGTTCCACATATCCTACGAAGAGGCAGGCATAGCTGGGGCCCATGCGGGTGCCCATGGCTACTCCTTTTGTTTGGAGGAAGTGGGAGGATTGGAAAGAGAGGTTGTTCAGGGTGAGAACCAGTTCAGTCAGTCGAAGGAGGGTATCAGTGGAAGGGTACTGGTTGGTACGGCGGGAAAGGAAGAAGCGGAGTGCTTTGAGTCCTTCGTGATGGCGGATGGAGGTGTACAGGGACTGGATGTCCATGGTGAAGATAAGGCGTTGGGGACCAGGGAAGCGAAAATCATGGAGGAGGTGGAGGGCATGGGTGGTGTCCCGAACGTAGGTGGGGAGTTCTTGGACTAAGGGGGACAGGACCGTGTCGAAGTATGCGGAGATGAGTTCGGTGGGGCAGGAGCAGGCGGAGACAATGGGTCGGCCGGGGCAGTCAGGTTTGTGGGTTTTGGGCAGGAGATAGAAGCGGGCGGTGCGGGGTTGTGGGACTATGAGGTTGGAGGCGGTGGATGGGAGATCCCAAGGTGATGAGGTTATGGACGGTCTGGGAGATGATGGTTTGGTGGTGGGGGATGGGGTCATGGTCAAGGGGGCAGTAGGAGGAGGTATCTGCGAGCTGGCGTTTGGCCTCAGCAGTGTAAAGGTCGGTGCGCCAAACTACTACCGCACCTCCCTTGTCTGCTGGTTTGATGGTGAGGTTGGGGTTGCAATGGAGGGAGTGGAGGCCTGCGTGTTCAGAGGGTGAGAGGTTGGAGTGGGTGAGGGGTGGGGGAGTTCAGGTGGCGGTTAATATCGCGGCGGAAGTTTGCTATGAAGAGGTCGAGGGCAGGTAGGAGGCCAGCACGGGGTGTCCAGGTGGATGGGGTGTGTTGGAGGCAGGAGAAGGGGTCGTCAGAGGGTGGGCGAGAGTCTTGGTTGAAGAAGTAGGCACGGAGGTGAAGGCGGCGGAAGAATTGTTCGATGTCACGCCGTGTGTTGAACTCATTAATCCGAGAGCGTAGGGGAATGAAGGTGAGGCCTCTGCTGAGGACTGATCTTTCATCCTCAGAGGGGTAGGTCTGGAGGGATGGTGAAAACACGGCAGGGCTGGGAGCAAGGACCTGGTGTGGGGCTGGAGTGGGGTGTGGGGGCGGGGTTAGGCCTGGGGGCGGGGTTGGGCGTGGTGATGGAGATCGGCGAAGGGGCGGGGTTAGACGTGGTGACGGATATAGGCGTGAGGGTGGGGTTAGACATGCAGTCGGAGATCGGCGAAGGGGCGGGGTTAGGCGTGGTGACGGAGATAGTCATGGGGACGGGGTTAGGCGTGGTGACGGAACTCTGCGGGGTTAGGCGTGGTGACGGAGATCGGCGTGGGGGCGGATACACATGTGGCATTGTGGTCGTTTAGGTTAGTAACGTCACTGGGGGCGCAAGTGGCTGCGACGACCACAGAGACAGAGTTATTCCCCATAGCCGCGGAGGTCGCGAATCTGTCGGCAATTTTCTTCATGGTGATCGCGGAGGCGGTTGTCTGAGCGGCGATCGCGGAGGCTGCGAGGTCGGTGGGGACGGAAGTGACGTCATCGTCCGCGGCTATTGCTGCGGACGATGTAGCGGGCGCATGTGTAATGGCGCCAGACTGATTTCGGAGGCCGATGGAAGATTCTGGAACAGTTGAGGAATCCGGAGTGTGGGGCTAAGTACATGAAAGTTTTTGGTACTTACTGTCTTTAATTCCGTATACAAATTCCTGTACTTGCATAAAGAATGCAGCGTGCCAATATACCAAGCAATGAGGAATTCAAATTACTTGTTGGCTTTTGAAATGGTAATAAGCACAAAATAAGGGAGGCTGCAATGACATCCCAATTAGAGTAAAGTAATATATGTCGCTTTGGTCTCCACATTAAAGGAAGGACATACTTGCATTAGAGATGGAGTAAAGTTTCTGGAACGAGTGGGTTTTTTTTAAAATAGTGAGAGCCGCTTCAACTGGATCTACTTTCTTTGAAGAACAGAAGAACGAAAGGGTATCAGTTGAAATATTTAAGATTATGAAGGAGATGGACAGGGTAAACAGACATTTCTTTGATCTTGATTTCCAGCCAAATGGGACATTTCAGGATGAGGGATTAATCATTTAAGACCGAGATGAGGTATGATTTCTTACTCAAAGGGATGTGAATCTGTGAAACCTTCTGTCCCTGAAGGATGTGGATATGCCAGCATTGAAAATATTTAAAGCAGAGATAGACCTTTGATTTCTCAAGGAACTAAGGGATTAACGAATTGTGGTAATGGGTGGGAAAGTAGATTTGAAGTCAAAGATAAACCATAATCTTACTCAATGGCAGAGTGGACTCAGAGCTCCATGGTTTTCTCTTACACCTATTTAGGTAACAAAATCCTGGGAGACAACGATCACTGAGAAAGTGTCAACTGTCAACTGTTCCCAAACTCTCAAAAATCTCTCTGAACTGCTGACAGTTTAAATATGGTACAGATTTTAAAAATTATATTCGAACCAATAGGCAATTTATTTTGATAGGATGTCAGCATTGCGGGCAAGGCCAGTATATATTGTTCATCCAGAACTCGTCTGGAGAAAGTGGTGAGCTATCTTCTTGAACCAACGCAGCCATATGGTACAAGGGGACACACTGTGCTATTAGGCAGGGCTTTCTAGGATTAGCAGCCAGAAATAGCAATATAACTTCAAAGTGGAATGGGGAAAGATTTGGCTGCACTTTCACATTGGTTGTATTCCATGCATTTGCTGCCCATATCCTTATAATCGAGGACAAGAATTTGGAAAGAGTTGTCCAAAAAACTTTGCCAAGTTGCTACAATTGATCTGGTATAACTTACTTTTATCTAGTGCTAATAGCTACCACTGTGTATTGGCAGGTGGAATACTGAAGATGGTGAACGTTGTATCAAGTATGTGAACTGTTTTATTCTTCAAATATCTTAATTTAGGCTGTACAATTTTTAACCTCTTTCTCCTAGTCACAGGTTTTAGCACTCAATTGTACAGGTCAGCACCTTCAGAAGCAATAAGTGACAATAATATAGAAAAGAATGAACCCGAATGGAGGAAATATGAATGGTGAAGCTTCTCCGATCAATGCCTAGAATGGAACAGAAGCAGGAACTGTTCATGAGGTTGAAACATCAAATTTTGTTTTTCTCTCCGATAGATGCTGCCTAATTAAGGTTTAATAATTAAGGTTTCAATTAATTTCTGATTTGATTGAACATTTCCAGACTTCACAGTATTCTGCTCCAATTTAAGATGACATCTGGAATGCACTACCTAAAAAAGGTGGTGGAATCAGATTCAAGTTTTTTTTAAAACAATAAAAGTCAACCTGTTTGGACATTTTCTCTCTCACAGTAGTAGAACTTAAGTCCCACCGTCTAGCCCAGAAGTAGAGTCATAAAACCATTAGGCAGACAGAATGAGACTGACAACTTAAGAGACTTCAGTAACGAGACTGCTCTTTGAAATTAACGAGGTAAAAACAATGACTGCAGATGCTGGAAACCAGATTCTGGATCAGTGGTGCTGGAAGAGCACAGCAATTCAGGCAGCATCCGAGGACAGGCAAAATTGACGTTTCGGGCAAAAGCCCTTCATCAGGAATAAAGGCAGAGAGCCTGAAGCGTGGAGAGATAAGCTAGAGGAGGGTGGGGGTGGGGATAGAGTAGCATAGAGTACAATAGGTCAGTGGGGGAGGAGATGAAGGTGATAGGTCAGGGAGGAGAGGGTGGAGTGGATAGGTGGAAAAGGAGCTGGGCAGGTCGGACAAGTCCGGACAAGTTAGGGGATCGTGTTGCTGGAGGTTAGAAACTAGGATGAGGTGGGGGAAGGGGAAATGAGGAAGCTGTTGAAGTCCACATTGATGCCCAGGGGTTGAAGTGTTCCGAGGCGGAAGATGAGGCGTTCTTCTTCCATGCGTCTGGTGGTGAGGGAGCGGCGGTGGAGGAGGCCCAGCACCTCCATATCCTCGGCAGAGTGGGAGGGGGAGTTGAAATGTTGAGCCACGGGGCGACTTGGTTGATTGGTGCGGGTGTCTCGGAGATGTTCCCTAAAGCGCTCTGCTAGGAGGCGTCCAGTCTCCCCAATGTAGAGGAGACCGCATCGGGAGCAACGGATACAATAAATGATATTAGTGGATGTGCAGGTAAAACTTTGATGGATGTGGAAGGCTCCTTTAGGGCCTTGGATAGAGGTGAGGGAGGAGGTGTGTGCACAGGTTTTACAGTTCCTGCGGTGGCAGGGGAAAGTGCCAGGATGGGAGGGTGGGTCGTAGGGGGGCATGGACCTGACCAGGTAGTCACGGAGGGAACGGTCTTTGCGGAAGGCGGAAAGGGGTGGGGAGGGAAATATATCTCTGGCGGTGGGGTCTGTTTGGAGGTGGCGGAAATGTCGGCGGATGATTTGGTTTATGCGAAGGTTGGTAGGGTGGAAGGTGAGCACCAGGGGCGTTCTGTCCTTGTTGCGGTTGGAGGGGTTGGGTCTGAGGGCGGAGGTGCGGGATGTGGACGAGATGCGTTGGAGGGCATCTTTAACCACGTGGGAAGGGAAATTGCGGTCTCTAAAGAAGGAGGCCATCTGGTGTGTTCTATGGTGGAACTGCTCCTCCTGGGAGCAGAAACGGCGGAGGCGGAGGAATTGGGAATACGGGATGGCATTTTTGCAAGAGGTAGGGTGGGAAGAGGTGTAATCCAGGTAGCTGTGGGAGTCGGTGGGTTTGTAGAAAATGTCAGTGTCAAGTCGGTCGTTACTAATGGAGATGGAGAGGTCCAGGAAGGGGAGGGAGGTGTCCGAGATGGTCCAGGTAAATTTAAGGTCAGGGTGGAATGTGTTGGTGAAGTTGATGAATTGCTCAACCTCCTCGCGGGAGCACGAGGTGGCGCCAATGCAGTCATCAATGTAGTGGAGGAAGAGGTGGGGAGTGGTGCCGGTGTAATTACGGAAGATCAACTGCTCTACGTAGCCAAAGAGACAGGCATAGCTGGGGCCCATACGTGTGCCCATGGCTACCCCTTTGGTCTGGGGGAAGTGGGAGGATTCAAAGGAGAAATTGTTAAGGGTGAGGACCAGTTCGGCCAAACGAATGAGTGTGTCGGTGGAGGGGTACTGTTGGGAACGTCTGGAGAGGAAAAAACGGAGGGCTTGGAGGCCCTGGTCATGGCGGATGGAGGTGTAGAGGGATTGGATATTCATGGTGAAGATGAGGCGTTGGGGGCCTTCCGTTTCCCCGGCCCCCAACGCCTCATCTTCACCATGGATATCCAATCCCTCTACACCTCCATCTGCCATGACCAGGGCCTCCAAGCCCTCCGTTTTTTTCCTCTCCAGACGTTCCCAACAGAACCCCTCCACCAACACTCATTCGTTTGGCCGAACTGGTCCTCACCCTTAACAATTTCTCCTTTGAATCCTCCCACTTCCTCCAGACCAAAGGGGTAGCCATGGGCACACGTATGGGCCCCAGCTATGCCTGTCTCTTTGTTGGCTACGTAGAGCAGTTGATCTCCCGTAATTACACCGGCACCACTCCCCACCTCTTCCTCCACTACATTGATGACTGCATTGGCGCCACCTCGTGCTCCCGCGAGGAGGTTGAGCAATTCATCAACTTCACCGACACATTCCACCCTGACCTTAAATTTACCTGAACCATCTCTGACACCTCCCTCCCCTTCCTGGACCTCTCCATCTCCATCAGTAACGACCGACTTGACACTGACATTTTCTACAAACCCACCGACTCCCACAGCTACCTGGATTACACCTCTTCCCACCCTACCTCTTGCAAAAATGCCATCCCGTATTCCCAATTCCTCCGCCTCCGCCGTTTCTGCTCCCAGGAGGAGCAGTTCCACCATAGAACACACCAGATGGCCTCCTTCTTTAGAGACCGCAATTTCCCTTCCCACGTGGTTAAAGATGCCCTCCAACGCATCTCGTCCACATCCCGCACCTCCGCCCTCAGACCCAACCCCTCCAACCGCAACAAGGACAGAACGCCCCTGGTGCTCACCTTCCACCCTACCAACCTTCACATAAACCAAATCATCCGCCGACATTTCCGCCACCTCCAAACAGACCCCACCGCCAGGGATATATTTCCCTCCCCACCCCTCTCCGCCTTCCGCAAAGACCGTTCCCTCCGTGACTACCTGGTCAGGTCCACGCCCCCCTACGACCCACCCTCCCATCCTGGCACTTTCCCCTGCCACCGCAGAAACTGTAAAACCTGTGCACACACCTCCTCCCTCACCTCTATCCAAGGCCCTAAAGGAGCCTTCCACATCCATCAAAGTTTTACCTGCACATCCACTAATATCATTTATTGTATCCGTTGCTCCCGATGCGGTCTCCTCTACATTGGGGAGACTGGGCGCCTCCTAGCAGAGCGCTTTAGGGAACATCTCCGAGACACCCGCACCAATCAACCAAGTCGCCCCGTGGCTCAACATTTCAACTCCCCCTCCCACTCTGCCGAGGATATGGAGGTGCTGGGCCTCCTCCACCGCTGCTCCCTCACCACTAGACGCATGGAAGAAGAACGCCTCATCTTCCGCCTCGGAACACTTCAACCCCAGGGCATCAATGTGGACTTCAACAGCTTC
Source organism: Chiloscyllium plagiosum (assembly GCF_037043375.1). Classification (NCBI taxonomy): domain Eukaryota; kingdom Metazoa; phylum Chordata; class Chondrichthyes; order Orectolobiformes; family Hemiscylliidae; genus Chiloscyllium; species Chiloscyllium plagiosum. The sequence continues at coordinate 123,269,146 of NW_028270141.1, read as the reverse complement.
CTCATTTCCCCTTCCCCCACCTCATCCTAGTTTCTAACCTCCAGCAACACGATCCCCTGACTTGTCCGGACTTGTCCGACCTGCCCAGCTCCTTTTCCACCTATCCACTCCACCCTCTCCTCCCTGACCTATCACCTTCATCTCCTCCCCCACTGACCTATTGTACTCTATGCTACTCTATCCTCACCCCCACCCTCCTCTAGCTTATCTCTCCACGCTTCAGGCTCTCTGCCTTTATTCCTGATGAAGGGCTTTTTGCCCGAAACGTCGATTTTGCCTGTCCTCGGATGCTGCCTGAATTGCTGTGCTCTTCCAGCACCACTGATCCAGATGCTCTTTGAAATTGCCATGCAGTATCATTCTACAATCACATTTTCACTCATCATTTACATTACTTAATTTCTCATTGAATCACAATTAAACTAGTAGAATTAGGAATACTAGCTTAAAAGATAGTGAATTCTATGTAATCTTTATGTCTTGTGTCCGTGCTCTGCTCTATTGTCTGCCTGAAACTTTAAGGAAGCTGCAGGTATGTGCATTAAACCTGAAAAGGTCATTTGCCTGCCTCATTCCTTAGTTCAGACCACAAGGTGCTCTGGGATATTGCAGTGCAGCACAATACATGACAAAGTTGTTTGAACGCAGTGGTTGAAGACAGCACATTAGGTAGAAAAAGAATTAGAAGAGCAAATTCCCAATATTTTAATGCTGTTTCCTGCATAAGGTCAGGCCATTGTCAAGTATGAACAAATTGGGAAAAGTGGACAGTTTTAGATATATTTACTGCATCAGTTTTCATTTTTTGATAGAATGTATTTGCAGGCAAACTGGGTTGCACAGGGTCACTTTGGTTAGCCTCAAGTTTGCACGCAGACCTCACCGCAATTTTATTGCCTCTTTAAATATGTTAACCATAATTTCCCACAAGAGTTTGGCTGAAGTCTGTCTAATGCAGTGTACAGTTGTAAAAAGGTTTCCCTACTTTCATATTCCAACAACTTGCAATAACAGCAAACTTCCCATTTGCCTTTCTAACCTTTTATGAGTACAATGACACCCAGATCTCTCAGTATCACAGCATTCTGCAGTCTCCATTTAAATTATGCTTATGTATTATTCCTGACAAAGGGAACAACTTGTAATTTCTCACACAAAATGGCAAAAAAATTGCATACTCAATTAAGATATCTACACCCCTTTTTATATCCTGGCTTTTTCAAAGCTTATTTTATTTTTATGATTTTGACAACAATGCAATCAGTCCTTCACCCAGATCGCAAATATTGTAGTTGAGGTCTAATCCTTACGGCACTTCACAAGCTACTTTCTGCCCCAGCATTTATACATGCTGAAAACATTACAACAAGCAACTTTAATGTATATAGAAAAAGAAGAGTATCTGAAGTGAGTGTTGATCCTTGGAAGGTGAAACTGGGGAATTAATGGTGGGGAAACAAGGCAATACTGGAGATGGAGCATGTTTTAAAAAAAAACTACCCTCACTGCAAAAGGCACAAAAAATTGCAAGAACAGTAGACACAATTTACTTCATTATTAGCTTAGAGATGATTCAGTAGGTTAATCCCCAGTATGAAAGAATTGTCTTATGAGCAAAGTTTAAAACAAATACTCATTGGAATTTAGAATGAGAGGTGATCTCATTGAAATACATAGTATTTAAATGGCTTCGCAGGATAAATGCTGAAAATGTTTCCCCTTAAAGGAGAGTCCAGTGCCAGAGAACATCCTCTCAGAATTAAGAGGCACCAATTTAAGACTGAGATCACGGGTAATATTTCTGAGGCTTATGAGTCTTTGGAACACACTGCCAGAGAGCTGTGCGTGCACAGTCCTTATGTATACTTGAGGCCAAGATGGATAGATTGCTGATCAGTAAGGGAATCAGGTGTTTCAGGGAAAGGATAGGAAAGTACCTGCTTCCAGGTAATTCAAGGGCTGTCATGTCTTATAAAATCGTTCTGCTTTATGGTGCAACATGTTTGAGAGGAAAGCCAAAGGGCTGTGTTCCACAATTAGCATACCCCACCCCAACAGGCCCAGAGAGTTCTCAGACACCCAGCTCATCTGAATGCTCTTCCTCGTAAAGCGAGAACATTAAATAGCTTTTTCCCACGTGCATCTAAAGGAGATAAATTTGGCAAGCCCCCGAGAAGAGAGACAGTGTCTACCTTAACGTTGGTCTCCAGGACCCTCTATTACTTCCAACTCTTGCTCCCAGATCTCACATAGTCGCTCAATATCGTTCAAGGCACCGCACCCCAGTAAGTGGTAGACAGTACTAACCAAGTATGTGCTTGTGGCATGAAGCATTCTCTTCTGTCAGACCCAAAAGGGTTGGTAAAAAAGCATAGTCTTTTTGTTTGGATAAAGCCCCTAAACTGAAAGGAAGGAAAGAGGTCTCTGCTGGGCGAACCATACTTGCAGCTCATTTGGTCGAAGGACCAAGTCTCCCAAACAGGAACCCCAAGCTGCCCAAAGTTTGAATCTCTGGTCCATCATCCCTGGCTGAAATCTGGGCGCACCAACTATAGGGTAAGAAAGGAGGTTTCAGATTATCTGCCCTTGCTCTGTCACATTGCTCTCCACGCTTTGACTGAAATAATAACGATTGGATTCAGACAGTAATCCATAACTGCCCTCATCTTACCCATAAACAATAAGGGGGCACTTTGCCTGGGAGGCCTCAATATTCAACTATATGGATCTCGGGTCCTCAAAAGCCCAGTCACCCACAAAGGACAGAAGGGAACTTCATTGATATCTTAATATCTGGAAAGGCTACTCCCCAAACCCTTTGGGTAGCTGCAATTTGGCAAGCTTAATGAGGAGCTGCCTGTTATGCCAAATAAAAGAACTAAGCCAACCAATGAGTCTCCACAATGTTTGCTTGGGAAACACAGGGGGCATTCACATGGGATACACCAAACAAGGAAGGACATTAATTTTGATAAGGGCTATTCGACCTAACCAGGATATTGGAATGTTCTCCTATCTTTGAAGATCTTCTCTAATCTTGTCAAGTGAGCAAACTTAGCCTTAAATAAACGATCAAAGGTGGGACTAACAAAAATACCTAAGTAAAGAAAGCCCCCTGAAACCATTTAAAGGGGAATCGTAATTCACCTTCAATATCAGGTATTCCCTTAAGACCTCAGGGTATTAATCCTATCCCCTGAAAAAGAGCCAAATAAAATAACACATTGTATTAAAAGGGGTGCAGAAACTGCCAGGTTCGATGATAACAGAAGAAATCATTTGCATATAATGCGATCTTATGTGCCCTTGATCTCACTTCCAATACAGCTATGTTGGGGTCCAGTCATTTTTAAAAGATTCATAGACCCCTCAAGTTCAATGAATTTTGATTTCTCAGATCACATCTTCTCTCCCACCTATTGGAAACATTGGATAAATGACAGTGAAAGCTAGCTGGATGGTACAAAAATGCATAGCCTATTTGCTCATTATGTGAACAGATATGGAACATTCTCAAGAACGATGTCCTTGGTAAGCTGCACAGCTGCTCATAAGATTTGCATATGATGGGCTTGTAAGTGCAATGACCTCTAGTTTGGTAACGCGCTGTTGAGCATGGAACTTGGAGGCCCATGCAACTGTAGGGAGCAGAGGGAACACCCTCAGCTTCTTGCAGCTTTCTGTTCCCTGGATATTTTTCTAATAAACCACTCAGGAATTTTTCCATAGCCATTAACAACACCTTTTCACTTTCACTGAACCTGCATGCATTGCTTAACCTTCTGAACAGTTCTAACTTTGAGGGGGATCAGCGTCCTGTTGCTAGGGTGTGATAGTTATTCCTTCTACCCTTGTTTCTAATGCATCGTCAACTGCTTGCCTCAAGCTCTATGCCAACGTTGAACTTATTAAAAATGCATGTATCACTGTACTTCAGACTGCTCATCACCAAACTCCAAACAAATCTAAAACTAAACTGAACCTACCTTTTGCAGCATACAGAATATAGAAATACAAATCAATAGCATATCAACATATGGTTCCTCCATTTTAGAACCCAGGATCTAAATAACATCATGCATCTTCAACATTATAACCACCATGCAATAAGCTCTGCCTAAAAGATATGATATCAGCCAGGAGTCTAATTGACTCAACCATCGTGAACACATTTGAAATTAGACTTAAGTATACTACTTTATGCAGTATCAAATTGAACAAGCAGACTTCACATGCTGAAGCAATACAGCTGTCAACTCATTTTACTGAAAGAAATAGCCAGAGCTGACTTAAAACAAAGTTCACATCTTGAATGCTCAAAGAGAAGGGTTAAAAACAAAGGGGTCAATCAAGACGACTTCTCAGATAAGGTACATCTGCTGAGAATTTTTATAACCCAGTTCTTACTCAGCTACGGCAGATAAAATAGAATTTGAGTTTGAATTGAAGGCTGAAAAATCCATGGAACACGTGCAGCTAAAATGACCAACATGATTCAAGCTAAAGAATAAGTGCTCCAGAGTCCCTAGAAATTATGTCTCTAAGTTACTTTCCCGCATTTCATTTTATTCAATCCTAAAACCACAATCTAAAATTGCAATTATTGATATGATCACAGCTTAATTTTCAGAATGAATCAAATTACAAACAATTATTAAGGATCGATAAACAATTATTATAGGTAGAATAAATAATCATGTGGAAAAGATGGGAGTTTAATGGGTGATTGGAAAGTCAGCTCAAAATTCTAAAGAGGAAGCCATGTTTAACTAACTAGGAGGTTTTTTGAAGTTGTTAGAAAGGCTCGATGAGGGTAACACTGTTAAAGAAAGCAATACATGATTTCTGTTTGATACAGTGCCTAACAGACTCTAGGAATGTTACAGGTCACGGTATGAAAGGGACAGTAACAACATGGATACAAAATTGGCTAGATAACAGGAAACAGCGGTGGTCAATGGATATTTTACAGTCAAGTGAAGGTTCTCCCCAGGGTTGAGATTTGGGATCCTTGCTTCTCCTGATATATATGAATGATTTGGAGCTTGGTGTGCAACGGACAATTTCACAGTTGCAGATGACATGGAGCTTGTAAGAATTGTAAACTGTGGAAAAGGATAGTGCGGAATTCGAAACACACAATGACCAAGTGGAGGAGTATGTGGGTAGATGACAAAGAATTGTGAGATAATGTACTTTGGTTGGAAGAATATCAAACTAAAACAAAACAGGGGATATAATTGTAAAGGGGGTGCAGGAACGGAGGGACGTGGGTGTATCTGTGCACAAATCATTGAAGGTGGTAGGAAGGGGGAGACAGCAGTTAAAGCACAGTGCTCTCGACCTTATTACAAGAAGCAAAGCACAGGAACTGGGGGTGATGTGGAACTTGTACACGACATTTGCTAGATGTCATCTCGAGTTTCTTTATACACTTGTGGGCCCATTATAGGAAAGATGTGAAGGCATTGGAGACTACGCAGAACAATTTACAAGAATGGGTCAAGGTATGAGAAACTTCAGTTTTGCAAATAGACTGAATATGTTGGGACTGTTCTCCTCTCGTAAGGGAGAGAGGGGATTTGATCGAAGCTTTCAAAATCATGTCTGGGCTGAATAGAGTAGATTGGAACCAGTTTCTTGCTCAAAAGGGGAAAAAATCCAAAAGTGATGTCCAAACGTGGATGACGTGAGAAAATACATTTTCAAACAGCAAGTAGTCAGGGCCTGGAATGTACTGACTGGAAAATGGAGGCAGGTTCAGTTGTGGCAAGCAAGTGGGCATCAGAAGAGGTGAACAGGTTGAGGGGTGGCAGATGGAGTTTAATTTGGATAAACGTGAGATATTGCATTTTGGTGAAACAAACAAGGGCAGGACTTCCACAATTAATAGTAGGGCTCTGGGTAATGTTATAGGACAGAGAACCAAGGGTTAAGATACATAATCCTTTGAAACTTGTTTCACAGATAGGCAGGCTGCATTCAGCACACTTGCCTGCATTGTTCAGACCTTTGAGTATGGGGTTGGGATGCCGTGCTGAGGTTGTATAGGATGGTTGTGAAGTCTGTTCAGGTTGCCATTATAGGAAGATCATTAAATTTGAGAGGACTCAAAAGATTTACCAGGATGTTGCCAGGAATAGAAGGCTTATGCATAAAGACTGATTGGGGCAACTTTCCACTGGAGCATATCAAGTTAAGGGGTGATCTTATAGAGGTTTAGAAAATCATGAGGGGCATAGGCAATATGAATAGCAAAGCTCTTGTCCCCAAGGTGGGGAAGTTCAAAACCGGGAGCATATTTTTAAATGTGAGAGGAGAATGATTTAAAAAGGATGAGGTGCATTTTTAAAAAAATAAAAACAGTGGTTCATAATCGGAATGAACTGCTAGAGGAAGTGGTGGATGCAGGTATAGTTACATTTAAAAGACATTTGGATAAGTACATGATTAGGAAGTGTTTGGAGGGATATGGGCCAAGTGCAGGCAAGTGGGATTAGTTTGGCTTGAGAATATGGTTGGCATGGACTAACTAGACCAAAGAGCCTGTTTCCATGTTGTAAGACTATGAAGTGGTGTTCATGGATATGGGAGAAAAGACATGAATTTGGCACTAGGTAATAGAGCCAGCTGACCAAATGGTTTCCTTATGCACCCTAACAATTCTGAGCTCTTGTGAAATGCACTCAAACTGTTATTTTCTCTTGGACTATTTTAACTATCCCAACAGTAACTCAGTCTCATAAAAAAACCCTTATCTCTGATCGGTAGCATAACCAATTGAGCTAAAATTTCGAAACAGATACAATTATCATAGTTAAGCATTGAAACCAGAGGTTTACAGCTCTTGATGCTTTTCCTCATTCTAAACATTGTTCTTGCAACAAGCAGCTGTTAGGAATCTAACCCATATCTTGCTCAATTCTAACTAGGTTCATAAAAAATACAAAACATTCATATACCTGAGTATATAGGCTTCCTGCCTGTCTGTCTTTGTCACACTTATGATCAAACAATGCACATTTTCCAATAGCTTGTCCCACTCAAACCTACAAATAAAAAGGAAAAACTGTCATTAGTCTTGCAAAGACTCCAAAAGTGACAACTTATCTCAAAATTTAATCTTTGCACAACAATCATCTTTTTAAAAAATATAGCAACATATTGAAGTAGATTGACAAAGCACCTTTCATTCTTAAGATAACAGCAAAAGCTCTGGGACCAGACAACATTCAAACATTAGTACTGAAAACCTGTGCTCCAAAACTAGCTGCGTTCCTCATCAAGCTGTTCCAGTAGAGCCACATCTGTGGCATTTACTTGGCAAAGTAGAAAATTGCCCAAATATGTTCTGTACATAGAAAACAGTACAAATACAACCCAATCAATTATTGTTTCATCAGTTTATTTTCAATCAGTCAAGTGCCGTATGAAGTCAGTGCGATCAAACAGTAATTGATTTGCAATAATCTGTTCGCAACTCCTGATCTCATCACAGCCTTGGACTGAACAAGGACAAGAGCTGAGCTCCAGAGGTGAGGTGACAGTGACAGCACTTGACATCAGGGCAGCATTTGACAGAGTGTGATGTAAGGAGGTCTAGCAAAACTGGAGTCATAAGGCAATCAACAAAAAATCTAGATCGAAGGAAGAAGATACTTGCAATGAAGGTAGGACTGCAAAGGGATCAATCAAACGAGGCCGAGTTAAACAAGTTGCTCTCCATTGACAGGAGGAGGAAACTGGGTCCATTATCTCTGGAATTTAGAGTAAGAGGTGAAGTCATTGAGACAGACAAAAACCTGAAGGAGTCTGACAAAGTAGGCAGATGTTTCCCCTGGCTGAGGAATCTAGAATACAGGAGTACAGCATAAGGATAAGGGACTAATCGTTTCAGACTAAGAAGGAAAAATACATTTACTCAAAAGGGATAAATGTTTTTCTAATTCTCTACCTGAGAGATTGTGAATGCCCCAGAGTGTGTCTTCAAGGTTGACCTACTGATTTTTGATCTCCGAGTTGAAGATGGGAGGGTGGAAAAGTGGAGTAGAAGCACATGACTTCACTGAATGGGTCAGGTGTTTTTTTTGGGCACAGGGTTCAGGGAATAGACCTAGGATATATAACCTGCCAAAGGTCAGTGAGACATTTAGAAACAATAAAAAGGACTAAAATAATTAGTGCTTCTGGCTAACTAATGAAAACTAGCACCAATTTTTATTCAATTCGTTAATGGATATAATTGGTGAGGATAGTATGGCTGATGCATATTTGGACAGTCAAAAAGCATTTCCCGAAGTGTGCAATATATTACATAGATGGTCACAACTATATTTGGTGGCAAAATAGGTTTAAAAAGAACAAAACTTCAGGGAGGTCCCAGAGAAATTCAGATTGCCATCAGAAAAAAAAAGAATTCAGTTGTGTGGACAGGCCAGACAATTTGGGGAGATCTAGAAAACCTCATCATTCCACACTTTGATGCCAAGTCCCCAGTTTTTTTTTTAAAAAACTCTCAACCTTGCTCACACGCTCATGCATGTCCTCGGTCTGCTGCAGTGTTCAATGAAACTCAATGCAAGTAGAACATTATCTAATCTTATTGAGCACTTTACTGTATTCTGGACTCAATATTGATTTTAATCAGTTTTTTTGCCATGTGATGGCCTGAAACTTGTTTTTCATGAGCTGCTTATTCTAATATTCATATTCACTCTGGATAAATGTTTTGTTTATTACAACCAATACCATTCTCTTTGCCTTTTATTCCATGACATTTCCGACATTCAATCTTATTCGCTTTCTATCACATCCCAGGACTTCCCTTTTTTTGATCGCCTGGATCAACAGATCCTAAATTGATCAGAACGAGCTAGGTCCCAATTGTTTGCACAAGCCTCATGTCACGATTTGAGTGCTTAGAACTAAGGCTGACTTCAGTACTGAAGGAACATTTCACCATCAGAGATGGAGAGAGGTGAGAGAGGGCTACGGTGAAGCTCAGATAAGTTTCTTTTCCTCTTTTTAAAATGAGCAGTGGGGATGGAAGCTAGAGCAGTTGCATGCTCGTCTTGTAGGATATAAAAGGTCAGGGTCACTACCAGCGTCCTTGCTGACTTTACCTGCAAGTGCTGCCAGCTTTAGCTCCGCACAGACTGCATTAGGGAGCTGAATGAACTCTGGACCATTTGGAAGGCTGAGGGGTTGATAGAGGAGACACTGGAAGGTAATCATACCTCGGTTACAAGATGAAAGTAGCTGGGTGACCATCAGGAGAGGGAAAGGGAGTAGGGAGTAGGCAGTCGTGTAGGGGTCCCCTGTGCCTGCACCCCTCAATAACAAAAACTGTTTTGGATATTTTTGGGGGAAGGCGGGAGAATAACCTACCAGGGGAAAGCCAGAGCAGCCAGGGCTCTGGCATTGAGTCTAGCCCTGTGGTTCAGGGGAACAGACAGGAGACTCTGTGGACAAGAATGAGACTCCCCGCTGGTATGATGCCTCCTGGCTGCCAGCATTAGGGATGTCTTGGATCGAGTCTACTGCATTCTTAAAGGGGAGGGTAGGCAGCCAGAAGTTGTGGTACACGTTGGTATCAATGACAAAGCTAAGAAAAGGGATGTGGTCATAAAAAGTAAATTTTGAGAGTTAGGAAGGAAGCTAAAAAGAAGGTCCTCAAGGGTCTCTGGGTTGCTGCCTGCGCCACATGCTAGTGAGGGCAGAATAAGAAGATGTGGCAGACAAACCAGTGGCTGAAGAGTTGGTGCAGGGTTCCAGATTTGTGGATCACTGGGTTCTCTTCTGGGAAAGGTAGGACCACAAAATGGACAAGTTACAACTGAACTCCAGGGGGACCAATATCCTTGCGGACAGACTTGCTATAGCTGTTAGGGAAGCTTTAAACTGGGTGGGAACCAGAGTGTCAGGTCAGAAGATGCCAGTAGTTGGCATAAAGGTAGATGCAAGAAGCAGAGTGTGAGATGAAGGGTAGCCTAAATGGCAAGTGGATGGGAGTACAGACAGAAAGGCAGGAGGAAGCAATGCAGAGACCAGAACAAAAGTTAGAAAAAAGTAAAATTGGATGCCAGAATCATATGCGAAGACAGGGAGATTGCTAAATGCTAAAGGGACAATGAGCATAAGGGCACTTTATTCCAATGCCTGAAGTATTCAAAAGAAAGTCGATGAACTTATTGTGTAAATCAGTACAAATGGGTATGATTTAGCTGTCATTACAAAAATGTGGTTGCAGGGTGGTTATGACTGAATTAAATATCCAAGGATATCAGATAATTAGGAAGGATAAGAGGGTAAGGGACATGGGGTCACGCTTTTACGTAACGATGAGATTATGGCTATCGAGAGACACAATATAGGATCTAAGGAGCAAAATGTTGAATCCATTTGGGTGGAGATCAGGAATAATGAGGGGAAGAAGTCATTGGTAGGAGTGTCTATAGGCCACCCAACAATAGTGCTACAGTGGCACAGGCGATCAAGAAACTTCTGATGCACGTAAGAATGAAATGGCAGTAGTTATGGGGGGGCTTTAACATGCATATTGATTGGCTGAATCAAGTCAGTAGAGGCAGTCTTGAACAGGGGCTCACAGAAATCATCTGTGATAAATTTCTTGAATAGCATGTCACTGAACCCACAAGGGAGCATGCAATCTTAGATCTGGTCCTGTGTATGAGACATGTAAAATTAACAATTACGTAGTTAGGGATCCTCTCAGAGTGATCACAGTATGATCGAATTTTGGATACAAATGGAGGATGAAAAAGTATAATCAAAAACCAAGGTGTTATGCTTAAACAAGGGAGACTGTAATAGGATTAGGAAGGAGTTGGCTAAATTAGACTGGGAACACAAGTTATATGGTGGAACAGTAGAAGCCTTTCAAAGAGATTTTTCCCAGAGCTCAAGGCAAATATATTCTAGTGAAAACCAAGAATAGCAAGGGTAGGAAGAGCCAGCCTTGGATAAAGAAAGGAAAGATATATTATGAAAGCAAACTAGCACAGAATATAAAATCAGGGAGGAAAAGTTTTTATAAATACATGCATATAAAATGGAAAAGTGGGGCTAAAGTGGACTAAAGTCTCTTGCAGGATGCGAAAGAGAAATTAACACTGGGTAATGCTGAAACGATCAAGGCCTTGAATAACTATTTGTCTCAGTCTTCACAGTGGAAGATATGTCTTATCATGCCAAGGAATGAGGTTAAGGATACATTGGGAGGTGAGGACCTCAATTCAATTGTTATCACTAAAGGGTAGGGTTGAGCAAACCTGAGGGTCTAAAGGTAAATAAGTCCCCTGGTCCTGACTGAATACATCCCTGGATGCTGAACGAAATGACAGAAGTTTAGAAGATGTGTTAGTGATAATTTATCAAAATTCATTGGATTCTGGGCAGGTCCTGGTGGACCTGAAGACAGCAAATGTCACACCGCTGTTTAAAAAAGGGTGTTGGCATCTGCAGTTGGGAAAATGCTGGAGACTATCAAGAAAGAAGAAATAGTGAAACATCTGGACGGAAAGGTTCCTATCAGGTGGATGCAGCTTGGATTCAAGAAGGGAAGGTCGTGTTTGACAAACACATTGGAGTTTTGAGGATTTAACAAGCACAGTGATCGGGGGGGAAAGGGGGGGGTGGGGGGTGTTTAAAGAGAACCAGTGGATGCTGTATACTTGGATTTCCAGAAGGCATTCAATAAAGTGCCACACCTTGGATTCATCCATTAGAATGCATGGAGTTGTGTGGAATGTACTAGCATGGATAGAGGACTGGTTAACCAACAGAAAGCAGCGAGTCAGGATAAATGGTTGTTTCTCAGGATGGAGATCAGTGGTGAGCTGTCAGGGGTGGGTGTTGAGGATAGATATAAAGAATTTGGAAGAGGAGATGGTAACGTATCCAGGTTTGCTGATGACAATAAATTGAGTGGAAAGGCAAACTGTGCAGAGGATTGAGGGTCTGCTAAGATTTAGATTGGTTGAGTGGGCAACGGTCTGACAGATGGAGTACAATGTTGGGTTATCCACTTTGTAAGTTAAAAAGTGTTGGTCAATAGACAATAGGTGCAGGCGTAGGCCATTCTGCCCTTCCAGCCTGCACCACCATTCAATATGATCATGGCTGATCATCCTTAATCAGTATCCTGTTCCTGCCTTATCTCCATAACCCTTGATTCCACTATCCTTGAGAGCTCTATCCAACTCTTTCTTAAATGAATCCGAAATGGAGGGGTGGAGGAGTGTGGAAGGATGAGAGAATGCAGGCTGCAGCCCTATGAAGCAGGGGGAGGGCTTGCAGTTGGCCTGTGTGGGGATGTGGGAGACTACAGGAGCCTGGTGGGCAAGGGCTGGCTGAAAGGCAGCTGGAGGGACGGAGGGAGGGAGGGAAGCACGCACGGAGGAGGAAGAGCAAAGAGAAAAGAGAAAAAAAAGCCAAAGGGGATAAAGAGAAAGAGCAAGAAAGAAAATGTGGCTGGCCAGCACGCCTTGAAGTAGGGAGAAAAGGCAGGGGCCAGCGCCTACGGCCATACTAGTCTGAAAACGTCTGATCTCGGAAGCTATGCAGACTCAGGCCTGATTAGTACTTGGATGGGAGACTGCCTGGGAATACCAGGTGCAGTAGGCTTTTTCCGCCAGCAGTGGCTGCTCAAGTCACCCCTCTGCACTTGTCTTGTGCCAGGCAATGGAGCGGCAGGTTATTTTTGCTGCTGCTGCTGTGCCTGGCATCAGTCTCCTGCAGGCACGAGACACGGAGGGGAGGAGAGCGGAGCGCTGCCAAAATCAGCAAGAAAGGCGGAAAGAAAGGGATTGGGGCTGCACGCTGTCTGCGGGTGGCAGTCAGGAAAGGCGGACAATAGACAATAGGTGCAGGAGTTGGCCATTCTGCCCTTCAAGCCTGCACCACCATTCAATATGATCATGGCTGATCATCCTTAATCAGTATCCTGTTCCTGCCTTATCTCCATAACCCTTGATTCCACTATCCTTGAGAGCTCTATCCAACTCTTTCTTAAATGAATCCAGAGACTGGGCCTCCACTGCCTTCTGGGGCAGAGCATTCCACACAGCCACCACTCTCTGGGTGAAGAAGTTTCTCCTCATCTCTGTCCTAAATGGTCTACCCCGTATTTTTAAGCTGTGTCCTCTGTTTCGGCACTCACCCATCAGCGGAAACATGTTGCCTGCCGCCAGAGTGTCCAATCCTTTGATCATCTTATATGTCTCAACCAGATCCCTTCTCAGTCTTCTAAACTCAAGGGTACACAAGCCCAGTCGCTCCAGTCTTTCAGTGTAAGGTAATCCCGCCATTCCAGGAATTGACCTCGTGAACCTACGCTGCATTCCCTCAATAGCCAGAATGTCTCTCCTCAAATTTGGAGACCAGAACTGCACACAGTACTCCAGGTGTGGTCTCACCAGGGCCCTGTACAGCTGCAGAAGAACCTCTTTGCTTCTCTACTCAATCCCTCTTGTTATGAAGGCCAGCATGCTATTAGCCTTCTTCACTACCTGCTGTACCTGCATGCTTACCTTCATTGAGTGGTGTACAAGAACCCCCAGATCTCTCTGTACTGCCCCTTTACCTAAATTGATTCCACTTAGGTGGTAATCTGCCTTCCTGTTCTTGCCACCAAAGTGGATAAGGATTCATTTATCCATATGAAAGTGCATCTGCCATGCATCTGAGCACTCACCTAACTTGTCCAGGTCACCCTGTAATCTCCTAACATCCTCATCACATTTCACCCTGCCACCCAGCTGATGAAATTTGCGAATGTTATTGCTAATACCATCTTGTATATCCTGAAGATAGATTGTAAAAAGCTGCGGTCCCAGTACTGATCCCTGCGGTACCCCACTGGTCAGTGCCTGGCATTCCGAAATGGAGGGGTGGAGGAGTGTGGAAGGATGAGAGAATGCAGGCTGCAGCCCTATGAAGCAGGGGGAGGGCTTGCAGTTGGCCTGTGTGGGGATGTGGGAGACTACAGGAGCCTGGTGGGCAAGGGCTGGCTGAAAGGCAGCTGGAGGGACGGGGGACCTGCGGAGTGCCTGTAGATTTTTCTACAGAGACGTGGGACTCAGGAATCTAGAGACCGGGGCTCGTCTGTGCGGGATTTTGCAGAGACCGTGTTTGCGGAGGAACGTGGACCTACGGGGTGCCTGTGATCTGTTTCACAGAGACGTAAGACACAGGAATCCAAAGACCGGGGGTGCCTGTAAAGGGACCTGGGCGATCACGGGACTGAAGGTCCGGGAATTGGCTAAATAGTGATAGATTATCACGGGATAATACAGGAATCTCCGATTTTACAAAGTCCTCGGCAATGGGAAATAAGGGATCCAAGGCGAATAAGGCAAAGGTAGGCTTGAGCGTAGACAATGAAAAATACCCCGGGGTACCTGACGATAGTCCGTTAGGAATAATGTTAAATAATTGGGATCAGGGTAGGAGAAAAGGAAAATCTAGAAAGAAGATGGTGAGATACTGTCAAACGTGGTCCCAAACACCTATTCAGGGAGACTCAGTGTGGTGGCCTAAATTCGGCACTGATGAAGACTGGGTCCGGCAAGCTCTAATTTTATATGTCAATTCGAAACCTAATGTTACTCGGGAGGAAAGTGATTACGCCCTTTGTTGGCTACCAGTCACACTATCTTGCAAAATGAAGGTAACCAATGAAGACTCGAAAGGGCAGAAAGAATGGGAACCTTTAGATCACTTACCGCCGCCCTACGTGACGCCGTCGGCCCCGCAAAATGGTCCTTCGGGTGGCGACGATTCAGGGGAAGGGGAAGAAAGCGGGGAGGAACCACCAGGTGCCTCAGGAGTACAGACTAGATCTCAAGCTGAAAAGAGTCACAGACGGAACTCTGTCCCGATTGCAAGAATGAATCCACTCCGGGAAGTGCCCATGGGAGGCGCGGAAGGAGGGACAGGATATCTGAACGTCCCCTTAACGAGTACTGAAGTACGGAATTACAAGAGGGAGATGAAGGGCCTACTGGAGGACCCCATGGGCCTGGCTGAACAATTAGATCAGTTCCTGGGGCCAAATACTTATACGTGGGATGAGATGTATTCCATCATGGGAACATTGTTCTCTAGCCAGGAGCGACAGATGATACGTCAAGCTGCGCTGTTGGTCTGGGAGAGAGAGGGAGGAGCAGGAGGGGAGCAGAAATTTCCCCTCACCGACCCCGAGTGGGATAAGCAAACGGAAGAAGGAAGACGCAACATGAGGGATATGCGGGAATATTGGATAAAAGGAATAAGGCAGGCAGCCCCGAAGGGGCACAATTTTACCAAGGCCTTTGGGAATCATCAAAACCCGGAAGAAACCCCTACAGACTCCCTAGACAGGATTAGGAAGAACTTGCAGCAGTTCGCTGGGGTGGACCCTGAGACGGAAGTGGGACAGCAACTCATACGGGTAGAGTTTGTGTCAAAAGCCTGGCCGGACATACGAAAGAAGTTAGAGAAAATGGATGATTGGGATAGTAAACCTCTGAGTGAACTGCTCCGGGAGGCGCAAAAGGTGTTTGTGAGAAGGGACGATGAGAAGCAAAAGAAGGCGACAAAGATAATGATGCAGACGGTGCAACAAGTGACAGCTGGAAGGAGGGAAAAGGGGGAGCCGTGGCAGGAACCGGAAAGGGGAGAGTCGTGGCAAGAGCAGAGAAAAAGAGGACCGGGGCCGGAACAAAGGAAGGGTGGAGGAACTCGAGGCCGCGACAGGGAAACGAAGAGGATACTCAGATGTTACTACTGTAATGAAGAGGGACATTTTAAGCGAGAGTGCCCCCGCTACAAGCGGGAAGTGCGGTCGTAGATGGCGCAACGAAACGGACGATCGAGTCCGGACGACTGCCCGGGAAGTGGTCAGCCCAATCCTGTGAGTTGTACGCCCTCCAGAGGGCCCTGAAGTTGTTGGAGGGGAAAGTGGGGACCATATATACTGACTCAAAGTATGTATACGGAATTGTTCATACTTTCGGGAAAATCTGGAAAGAGCGAGGATTGATAACTTCCCGGGGAAAAGAATTAGCTCACGAACAAATGATCAGCCTAACGTTGGAAGCCCTGGCGTTGCCTACAGAACTCGCAGTAGTCCATGTACCCGGTCACCAGAAGGGGTCGACACCGGAAGCGGTGGGAAACCGGCTGGCAGATGAGGAAGCCAAGCGGGCAGCGGTCGAAAAATCCGTCCAATTATTAACATTAATACCGTTGAGGGAAGGGCTCGCTAAACAACCCGTCTTCACCCAGGGGGAGATTGATAAAATGGATCAATTGGGTGCCCGGCTAGAAACTAACGGGAAGTGGACGGTTCCTGATGGGAGACAAGTACTGAACAAACAGATCACCCGGAGAATTCTGCACCGATTACACCATCAGACCCACTGGGGGGTGCAAGCCATGTGTGACACGATCCTGAGAGACTATGTATGCAGGGGGATATACACATTAGCCCAACAAGAAATAGTCGGATGCCCCACTTGCCAGCGAATTAACAAGAAAGCCATGCGTTCTATGCCAGCCGGTGGTCAGCCCCTCGCAATTAGGCCATTCCAGAGGATCCAAATTGACTTTACAGACTTACCCCCAGTACAGAGATGGAAGTATCTGCTAGTAATAGTAGACCATTTCACTCACTGGGTAGAGGCTTTCCCAACCGCCAAAGCCGATGCACCAACCGTGGCCCGACTGTTGTTAGAGAACATAATCCCGAGATATGGCATGATGGAATCTATAGACTCAGACTGCGGGACACATTTTGTTTCTAGGCTACACCATTTGATCTGTACTGCCCTGGGTATCCAATGGAAATTCCATGCACCCTGGCATCCCCAGAGCTCGGGTCGAGTGGAGAGAATGAATGGCACACTCAAGACCCAATTGACTAAGCTGATGTTAGAAACTAAGTTACCCTGGCCAAAGTGCCTTCCCATTGCCCTATTGAGAATACGTACAGCACCTCGCCAGGATATCGGGGTCTCCCCCTATGAGATGCTGTTCGTATTACCATATTGGAGTAAGGTTGATGGGTGTCCCACTCTACAAGGGGGAGATGTATTTGTCAGAGACTATTTACTGGCCTTATCCCGTTCTTTTGCAGAACTCCGGAGGAAGGGTCTCCTGGCTCAAACTCCGCCGCTCGACTTCCTCTTACATAAGGTGAAGCCCGGAGATTGGGTACTTGTAAAGACCTGGAGGGCCGAAAAGCTCCAGCCGCAGTGGGAAGGACCGTTCCTGGTCCTGTTAACAACTGAAGCCGCTGTTCGGACGAAAGAAAAAGGGTGGGCCCACGCATCGATGATAAAGTGGCCTGTTCCGCCAGAAGGAGAGAGCACTTGGACATGCGGGCCAGGGGACAAGCCATTGGTGGTAAAGCTGAAAAGACAGCGACAATGAACTCTACCTGGACTGTATTGGTGGGGATATTGATCAGTTTACTCCTGTGTGTGGGGGAGGGCGAGGGGAGATGTGACAAATGTCGGACTACGGTGAGGCTTGGGAGTCAGATCTACACGGGATCATTTGTGTCTCACTCCCATGTGAACGATTGGTGTTACGATGTGAATGCACGGCAAGAATGTTGGGAGGGTGGAAAACCCTATTATCAAGTGTATAATAAAGGGTACGGTGGCAAAGTCCGTGGGTGCCCTAAAAATGACCGCTGGGTGTGTGTTAACAAAGATGGGCAGTGGGGCCTACCCTCCGTGTTGCTCAGAGAGCAGATTGACAGAGTCAAGGAGACCAGAGTTCAGAACACTGAACGGGAGTTAGAGAAAGAGAATGACCGTCAGAGAACGGTCATTGTCTCTAAAGTGCCATCTATATACAAAGAGGTAGAAGAGCAGATTGAGCTCCCTGATGTAACACAAAACCTGTTTATTGATCTCACCTCTAGGATTGCCACTGTTTTAAATGTTAGCAATTGCTGTGTTTGTGGGGGGCCACATATGTCAGAACAATGGCCGTGGACTGGGCAAAGCTTAGACATATGGGAATTGCTTCAATACAATTGGACACATGTCAACGAAAGGAAAAGCCAGGGGTGGAGACTGACAAATAGCCCTGAGGGCCAGTTATGTGTTGAAGGCAAGGGGACCGTGGAGGTAGGAATTAGTCCCTGTCAGAGTGTATTGAATGCCACCACACAAGTATGGTGGCCTGAGAATATTGCTTGGTACATTGCAAACCGAGATCTTCAAAATTGCATTCGGTTCCGTTCTGATTCCTCCTCTTACGAGCTAAGTGCTGACCCTTCCGATGGCATGAAAAGAGTGTGGAGCGGTGGTTGTCAGGGGAATCAATGCTGGAATAATCCTGTCCAGACTCTGCCACGGGGCCAACAATCCGAATACTGGAATTGCAGTGGTCCTGGTCCTTATGAGGGCGTCCCTGGGGTAAAGGAGTTGTGGGATGCCGTTGTGAGGCAGGGAGGGCCTGCTCCAGATGGCCTATTTTGGATATGCGGTAATCAGGCATACTCCAAACTGCCCATGGGATGGTCTGGAGTATGCTTCCTGGGTCTAATAAGACCTGAATTCTTCCTATTACCCCGGGAGGAAGGCGATGATTTGGGAGTTAAACTCTTTGACTCCCTGCGTAGGTCGCCAAGGGATATCCAAGTCGGTGATTGGGGGGATGAGTGGCCACCGGCCCGTATTATTGAATACTACGGGCCTGCTACGTGGGCACAGGATGGATCATGGGGATACCGTACTCCTATCTATATGTTAAACCGAATTATCAGGCTCCAAGCAGTCGTAGAGGTCATTACTAATCAGACCGCCCTGGCCCTGGAGTTGCTGGCTAAGCAGCAGGATCAGATGAGGGCTGCTATATACCAAAACCGGCTTGCCTTGGATTATCTGTTGGCCTCGGAAGGGGGCGTGTGCGGGAAGTTTAACCTGACTAACTGCTGTCTGAAAATTGACGATAATGGTAAAGCGGTTTTGAAGATTTCCGATGAAATTCGGAAACTGGCCCATGTGCCGGTTCAATCCTGGCGCCCTCTTGGTGGCATCGGATGGTGGGATGGTCTCCTAGGTGGTAGTTGGTGGCGCACGGCGTTACTGGTGGCTGGGGGGGGCGTAATGCTTCTACTCATCTTACCCTGCCTGATCCCCTGTGTTCAATCTTTAATCCAGAAAAATATTTCCCAACTCCAGGCAGTGGCGGTACCCCAACATGGAACGCAGGAACTTAAGGTGCTGTTGCTGCGAAAGACCAAGGATTTCCCGGGCCCCTGATGGGAGGACGCTTATCTTTGTCATGCACATCTTAAAAACAGAAAGGGTGGAATTGTGAGAGACGATTTCGGTACGAATAGTTAAGATGTGCATGACCTCAGAGTCTAAGGGGAATAGAGCCGTGGGGGGAGGGTAAAACATGCTTCTCTATAATAAAGGACGAGACATCTGCTGCTACAGAGTAGAAAAACAAGTCCTTGATTGATAAGACCACTAACTCTGACAGAGAAGAATAAGTCCTTGACTGATAAGACTACGGGGTAGAAAAACAACTCGGGAAACTGTTGCAGACTTTGTGAGAATGTGAACCTCGTGACTCTTTAGAGCTATAGAGGGGAGGGACTTGTACTGTATTTAATCAGAAACATTGTTAGCCTGGCGGGCCTTTTTTTTCAAGGGTGCCCAACTCTGCAGACTTGTTAATAAAACTTTGTTTTCCTGAATTTGTCTAGAGCGATTATTGAGAAGCGATTTTCGTTTCTAACAAACTTGGGGGCTCGTCCGATCAACACTCCGGCCGCGAGGGGGGGCTGAGGAAGGACATCGGAGAAGGTGCACCCTGCCGAGTTCGGCAGTCCCTGATTCCTTGCTTGTCGCCCCGCGCGGCTTGAGCGAGTGATATCCGGAAGGCTCAGGAGAACAAAGGAGGGGTGTGGCCGAGGCAGTGGGGACGGTTAACGGTCGAGTAATTTCGGTGCACCAAACCCAGGTAAGAACAGACTTGCGGGGACCGTCTTTCCGGAGAACCGGGGACCTGCGGAGTGCCTGTAGATTTTTCTACAGAGACGTGGGACTCAGGAATCTAGAGACCGGGGCTCGTCTGTGCGGGATTTTGCAGAGACCGTGTTTGCGGAGGAACGTGGACCTATGGGGTGCCTGTGATCTGTTTCACAGAGACGTAGGACACAGGAATCCAAAGACCGGGGGTGCCTGCAAAGGGACCTGGGCGATCACGGGACTGAAGGTCCGGGGAATTGGCTAAATAGTGATCGATTATCACGGGATAATACAGGAATCTTCGATTTTACAAAGTCCTCGGCAATGGGAAATAAGGGATCCAAGGCGAATAAGGGAAAGGTAGCCTTGAGCGTAGACAATGAAAAATACCCCGGGGTACCTGACGATAGTCCGTTAGGAATAATGTTAAATAATTGGGATCAGGGTAGGAGAAAAGGAAAATCTAGAAAGAAGATGGTGAGATACTGTCAAACGTGGTCCCAAACACCTATTCAGGGAGACTCAGTGTGGTGGCCTAAATTCGGCACTGATGAAGACTGGGTCCGGCGAGCTCTAATTTTATATGTCAATTCGAAACCTAATGTTACTCGGGAGGAAAGTGATTACGCCCTTTGTTGGCTACCAGTCACACTATCTTGCAAAATGAAGGTAACCAATGAAGACTCGAAAGGGCAGAAAGAATGGGAACCTTTAGATCACTTACCGCCGCCCTACGTGACCCCGTCGGCCCCGCAAAATGGTCCTTCGGGTGGCGACGATTCAGGGGAAGGGGAAGAAAGCGGGGAGGAACCACCAGGTGCCTCAGGAGTACAGACTAGATCTCAAGCTGAAAAGAGTCACAGACGGAACTCTGTCCCGATTGCAAGAATGAATCCACTCCGGGAAGTGCCCATGGGAGGCGCGGAAGGAGGGACGGGATATGTGAACGTCCCCTTAACGAGTACTGAAGTACGGAATTACAAGAGGGAGATGAAGGGCCTACTGGAGGACCCCATGGGCCTGGCTGAACAATTAGATCAGTTCCTGGGGCCAAATACTTATACGTGGGATGAGATGTATTCCATCATGGGAACATTGTTCTCTCGCCAGGAGCGACAGATGATACGTCAAGCTGCGCTGTTGGTCTGGGAGAGAGAGGGAGGAGCAGGAGGGGAGCAGAAATTTCCCCTCACCGACCCCGAGTGGGATAAGCAAACGGAAGAAGGAAGACGCAACATGAGGGATATGCGGGAATATTGGATAAAAGGAATAAGGCAGGCAGCCCAGAAGGGGCACAATTTTACCAAGGCCTTTGGGAATCATCAAAACCCGGAAGAAACCCCTACAGACTCCCTAGACAGGATTAGGAAGAACTTGCAGCAGTTCGCTGGGGTGGACCCTGAGACGGAAGTGGGACAGCAACTCATACGGGTAGAGTTTGTGTCAAAAGCCTGGCCGGACATACGAAAGAAGTTAGAGAAAATGGATGATTGGGATAGTAAACCTCTGAGTGAACTGCTACGGGAGGCGCAAAAGGTGTTTGTGAGAAGGGACGATGAGAAGCAAAAGAGGGACATTTTAAGCGAGAGTGCCCCCGCTACAAGCGGGAAGTGCGGTCGTAGATGGCGCAACGAAACGGACGATCGAGTCCGGACGACTGCCCGGGAAGTGGTCAGCCCAATCCTGTGAGTTGTACGCCCTCCAGAGGGCCCTGAAGTTGTTGGAGGGGGAAGTGGGGACCATATATACTGACTCAAAGTATGTATACGGAATTGTTCATACTTTCGGGAAAATCTGGAAAGAGCGAGGATTGATAACTTCCCGGGGAAAAGAATTAGCTCACGAACAAATGATCAGCCTCACGTTGGAAGCCCTGGCGTTGCCTACAGAACTCGCAGTAGTCCATGTACCCGGTCACCAGAAGGGGTCGACACCGGAAGCGGTGGGAAACCGGCTGGCAGATGAGGAAGCCAAGCGGGCAGCGGTCGAAAAATCCGTCCAATTATTAACATTAATACCGTTGAGGGAAGGGCTCGCTAAACAACCCGTCTTCACCCAGGGGGAGATTGATAAAATGGATCAATTGGGTGCCCGGCTAGAAACTAACGGGAAGTGGACGGTTCCTGATGGGAGACAAGTACTAAACAAACAGATCACCCGGAGTATTCTGCACCGATTACACCATCAGACCCACTGGGGGGTGCAAGCCATGTGTGACACGATCCTGAGAGACTATGTATGTAGGGGGATATACACATTAGCCCAACAAGAGGTAGTCGGATGCCCCACTTGCCAGCGAATTAACAAGAAAGCCATGCGTTCTATGCCAGCTGGTGGTCAGCCCCTCGCAATTAGGCCATTCCAGAGGATCCAAATTGACTTTACAGACTTACCCCCAGTACAGAGATGGAAGTATCTGCTAGTAATAGTAGACCATTTCACTCACTGGGTAGAGGCTTTCCCAACCGCCAAAGCCGATGCACCAACCGTGGCCCGTCTATTGTTAGAGAACATAATCCCGAGATATGGCATGATGGAATCTATAGACTCAGACTGCGGGACACATTTTGTTTCTAGGCTACACCATTTGATCTGTACTGCCCTGGGTATCCAATGGAAATTCCATGCACCCTGGCATCCCCAGAGCTCGGGTCGAGTGGAGAGAATGAATGGCACACTCAAGACCCAATTGACTAAGCTGATGTTAGAAACTAAGTTACCATGGCCAAAGTGCCTGCCCATTGCCCTATTGAGAATACGTACAGCACCTCGCCGGGATATCGGGGTCTCCCCCTATGAGATGCTGTTCGGATTACCATATTGGAGTAAGGTTGATGGGTGTCCCACTCTACAAGGGGGAGATGTATTTGTCAGAGACTATTTACTGGCCTTATCCCGTTCTTTTGCAGAACTCTGGAGGAAGGGTCTCCTGGCTCAAACTCCGCCGCTCGACTTCCTCTTACATAAGGTGGAGCCCGGAGATTGGGTACTTGTAAAGACCTGGAGGGCCGAAAAGCTCCAACCGCAGTGGGAAGGACCGTTCCTGGTCCTGTTAACAACTGAAGCCGCTGTTCAGACGAAAGAAAAAGGGTGGGCCCACGCATCGAGGATAAAGGGGCCTGTTCCGCCAGAAGGAGAGAGCACTTGGACATGCGGGCCAGGGGACAAGCCATTGGTGGTAAAGCTGAAAAGACAGCGACAATGAACTCTACCTGGACTGTATTGGTGGGGATATTGATCAGTTTACTCCTGTATGTGGGGGAGGGCGAGGGGAGATGTGACAAATGTCGGACTACGGTGAGGCTTGGGAGTCAGATCTACACGGGATCATTTGTGTCTCACTCCCATGTGAACGATTGGTGTTACGATGTGAATGCGCGGCAAGAATGTTGGGAGGGTGGAAAACCCTATTATCAAGTGTATAATAAAGGGTACGGTGGCAAAGTCCGTGGATGCCCTAAAAATGACCGCTGGGTGTGTGTTAACAAAGATGGGCAGTGGGGCCTACCCTCCGTGTTGCTCAGAGAGCAGATTGACAGAGTCAAGGAGACCAGAGTTCAGAACACTGAACGGGAGTTAGAGAAAGAGAACGACCGTCAGAGAACGGTCATTGTCTCTAAAGTGCCATCTATATACAAAGAGGTAGAAGAGCAGATTGAGCTCCCTGATGTAACACAAAACCTGTTTATTGATCTCACCTCTAGGATTGCCACTGTTTTAAATGTTAGCAATTGCTGGGTTTGTGGGGGGCCACATATGTCAGAACAATGGCCGTGGACTGGGCAAAGCTTAGACATATGGGAATTGCTTCAATACAATTGGACACATGTCAACGAAAGGAAAAGCCAGGGGTGGAGACTGACAAATAGCCCTGAGGGCCAGTTATGTGTTGAAGGCAAGGGGACCGTGGAGGTAGGAATTAGTCCCTGTCAGAGTGTATTGAATGCCACCACACAAGTATGGTGGCCTGAGAGTATTGCTTGGTACATTGCAAACCGAGATCATCAAAATTGCATTCGGTTACGTTCTGATTCCTCCTTTTACGAGCTAAGTGCTGACCCTTCCGATGGCATGAAAAGAGTGTGGAGCGGTGGTTGTCAGGGGAATCAATGCTGGAATAATCCTGTCCAGACTCTGCCACGGGGCCAACAATCCGAATACTGGAATTGCAGTGGTCCTGGTCCTTATGAGGGCGTCCCTGGGGTAAAGGAGTTGAGGGATGCCGTTGTGAGGCAGGGAGGGCCTGCTCCAGATGGCCTATTTTGGATATGCGGTAATCAGGCATATTCCAAACTGCCGATGGGATGGTCTGGAGTATGCTTCCTGGGTCGAATAAGACCTGAATTCTTCCTATTACCCCGGGAGGAAGGCGATGATTTGGGAGTTAAACTCTTTGACTCCCTGCGTAGGTCGCCAAGGGATATCCAAGTCGGTGATTGGGGGGATGAGTGGCCACCGGCCCGTATTATTGAATACTACGGGCCTGCTACGTGGGCACAGGATGGATCATGGGGATACCGTACTCCTATCTATATGTTAAACCGAATTATCAGGCTCCAAGCAGTCGTAGAGGTCATTACTAATCAGACCGCCCTGGCCCTGGAGTTGCTGGCTAAGCAGCAGGATCAGATGAGGGCTGCTATATACCAAAACCGGCTTGCCTTGGATTATCTGTTGGCCTCGGAAGGGGGCGTGTGCGGGAAGTTTAACCTGACTAACTGCTGTCTGAAAATTGACGATAATGGTAAAGCGGTTTTGAAGATTTCCGATGAAATTTGGAAACTGGCCCATGTGCCGGTTCAATCCTGGCGCCCTCTTGGTGGCATCGGATGGTGGGATGGTCTCCGAGGTGGTAGTTGGTGGCGCACGGCGTTACTGGTGGCTGGGGGGGGCGTAATGCTTCTACTCATCTTACCCTGCCTGATCCCCTGTGTTCAATCTTTAATCCAGAAAAATATTTCCCAACTCCAGGCAGTGGCGGTACCCCAACATGGAACGCAGGAACGTAAGGTGCTGTTGCTGCGAAAGACCAAGGATTTCCCGGGCCCCTGATGGGAGGACGCTTATCTTTGTCATGCACATCTTAAAAACAGAAAGGGTGGAATTGTGAGAGACGATTTCGGTACAAATAGTTAAGATGTGCATGACCTCAGAGTCTAAGGGGAATAGAGCCGTGGGGGTAGGTAAAACATGCTTCTCTATAATAAAGGACGAGACATCTGCTGCTACAGAGTAGAAAAACAAGTCCTTGATTGATAAGACCACTAACTCTGACAGAGAAGAATAAGTCCTTGACTGATAAGACTACGGGGTAGAAAAACAACTCGGGAAACTGTTGCAGACTTTGTGAGAATGTGAACCTCGTGACTCTTTAGAGCTATAGAGGGGAGGGACTTGTACTGTATTTAATCAGAAACATTGTTAGCCTGGCGGGCCTTTTTTTTCAAGGGTGCCCAACTCTGCAGACTTGTTAATAAAACTTTGTTTTCCTGAATTTGTCTAGAGCGATTATTGAGAAGCGATTTTCGTTTCTAACAAACTTGGGGGCTCGTCCGATCAACACTCCGGCCGCGAGGGGGGGCTGAGGAAGGACATCGGAGAAGGTGCACCCTGCCGAGTTCGGCAGTCCCTGATTCCTTGCTTGTCGCCCCGCGCGGCTTGAGCGAGTGATATCCGGAAGGCTCAGGAGAACAAAGGAGGGGTGTGGCCGAGGCAGTGTGGACGGTTAACGGTCGAGTAATTTCGGTGCACCAAACCCAGGTAAGAACAGACTTGCGGGGACCGTCTTTCCGGAGAACCGGGGACCTGCGGAGTGCCTGTAGATTTTTCTACAGAGACGTGGGACTCAGGAATCTAGAGACCGGGGCTCGTCTGTGCGGGATTTTGCAGAGACCGTGTTTGCGGAGGAACGTGGACCTATGGGGTGCCTGTGATCTGTTTCACAGAGACGTAGGACACAGGAATCCAAAGACCGGGGGTGCCTGCAAAGGGACCTGGGCGATCACGGGACTGAAGGTCCGGGGAATTGGCTAAATAGTGATAGATTATCACGGGATAATACAGGAATCTCCGATTTTACAAAGTCCTCGGCAATGGGAAATAAGGGATCCAAGGCGAATAAGGGAAAGGTAGCCTTGAGCGTAGACAATGAAAAATACCCCGGGGTACCTGACGATAGTCCGTTAGGAATAATGTTAAATAATTGGGATCAGGGTAGGAGAAAAGGAAAATCTAGAAAGAAGATGGTGAGATACTGTCAAACGTGGTCCCAAACACCTATTCAGGGAGACTCAGTGTGGTGGCCTAAATTCGGCACTGATGAAGACTGGGTCCGGCAAGCTCTAATTTTATATGTCAATTCGAAACCTAATGTTACTCGGGAGGAAAGTGATTACGCCCTTTGTTGGCTACCAGTCACACTATCTTGCAAAATGAAGGTAACCAATGAAGACTCGAAAGGGCAGAAAGAATGGGAACCTTTAGATCACTTACCGCCGCCCTACGTGACCCCGTCGGCCCCGCAAAATGGTCCTTCGGGTGGCGACGATTCAGGGGAAGGGGAAGAAAGCGGGGAGGAACCACCAGGTGCCTCAGGAGTACAGACTAGATCTCAAGCTGAAAAGAGTCACAGACGGAACTCTGTCCCGATTGCAAGAATGAATCCACTCCGGGAAGTGCCCATGGGAGGCGCGGAAGGAGGGACGGGATATGTGAACGTCCCCTTAACGAGTACTGAAGTACGGAATTACAAGAGGGAGATGAAGGGCCTACTGGAGGACCCCATGGGCCTGGCTGAACAATTAGATCAGTTCCTGGGGCCAAATACTTATACGTGGGATGAGATGTATTCCATCATGGGAACATTGTTCTCTCGCCAGGAGCGACAGATGATACGTCAAGCTGCGCTGTTGGTCTGGGAGAGAGAGGGAGGAGCAGGAGGGGAGCAGAAATTTCCCCTCACCGACCCCGAGTGGGATAAGCAAACGGAAGAAGGAAGACGCAACATGAGGGATATGCGGGAATATTGGATAAAAGGAATAAGGCAGGCAGCCCAGAAGGGGCACAATTTTACCAAGGCCTTTGGGAATCATCAAAACCCGGAAGAAACCCCTACAGACTCCCTAGACAGGATTAGGAAGAACTTGCAGCAGTTCGCTGGGGTGGACCCTGAGACGGAAGTGGGACAGCAACTCATACGGGTAGAGTTTGTGTCAAAAGCCTGGCCGGACATACGAAAGAAGTTAGAGATGATTGGGATAGTAAACCTCTGAGTGAACTGCTACGGGAGGCGCAAAAGGTGTTTGTGAGAAGGGACGATGAGAAGCAAAAGAAGGCGACAAAGATAATGATGCAGACGGTGCAACAAGTGACAGCTGGAAGGAGGGAAAAGGGGGAGCCGTGGCAGGAACCGGAAAGGGGAGAGTCGTGTCAAGAGCAGAGAAAAAGAGGACCGGGGCCGGAACAAAGGAAGGGTGGAGGAACTCGAGGCCGCGACAGGGAAATGAAGAGGATACTCAGATGTTACTACTGTAATGAAGAAGGACATTTTAAGCGAGAGTGCCCCCGCTACAAGCGGGAAGTGCGGTCGTAGATGGCGCAACGAAACGGACGATCGAGTCCGGACGACTGCCCGGGAAGTGGTCAGCCCAATCCTGTGAGTTGTACGCCCTCCAGAGGGCCCTGAAGTTGTTGGAGGGGGAAGTGGGGACCATATATACTGACTCAAAGTATGTATACGGAATTGTTCATACTTTCGGGAAAATCTGGAAAGAGCGAGGATTGATAATTTCCCGGGGAAAAGAATTAGCTCACGAACAAATGATCAGCCTCACGTTGGAAGCCCTGGCGTTGCCTACAGAACTCGCAGTAGTCCATGTACCCGGTCACCAGAAGGGGTCGACACCGGAAGCGGTGGGAAACCGGCTGGCAGATGAGGAAGCCAAGCGGGCAGCGGTCGAAAAATCCGTCCAATTATTAACATTAATACCGTTGAGGGAAGGGCTCGCTAAACAACCCGTCTTCACCCAGGGGGAGATTGATAAAATGGATCAATTGGGTGCCCGGCTAGAAACTAACGGGAAGTGGACGGTTCCTGATGGGAGACAAGTACTAAACAAACAGATCACCCGGAGTATTCTGCACCGATTACACCATCAGACCCACTGGGGGGTGCAAGCCATGTGTGACACGATCCTGAGAGACTATGTATGCAGGGGGATATACACATTAGCCCAACAAGAGGTAGTCGGATGCCCCACTTGCCGGCGAATTAACAAGAAAGCCATGCGTTCTATGCCAGCTGGTGGTCAGCCCCTAGCGATTAGGCCATTTCAGAGGATCCAAATTGACTTTACAGACTTACCCCCAGTACAGAGATGGAAGTATCTGCTAGTAATAGTAGACCATTTCACTCACTGGGTAGAGGCTTTCCCAACCGCCAAAGCCGATGCACCAACCGTGGCCCGTCTATTGTTAGAGAACATAATCCCGAGATATGGCATGATGGAATCTATAGACTCAGACTGCGGGACACATTTTGTTTCTAGGCTACACCATTTGATCTGTACTGCCCTGGGTATCCAATGGAAATTCCATGCACCCTGGCATCCCCAGAGTTCAGGTCGAGTGGAGAGAATGAATGGCACACTCAAGACCCAATTGACTAAGCTGATGTTAGAAACTAAGTTACCATGGCCAAAGTGCCTGCCCATTGCCCTATTGAGGATACGAACAGCACCTCGCCGGGATATCGGGGTCTCCCCCTATGAGATGCTGTTCGGATTACCGTATTGGAGTAAGGTTGATGGGTGTCCCACTCTACAAGGGGGAGATGTATTTGTCAGAGACTATTTACTGGCCTTATCCCGTTCTTTTGCAGAACTCCGGAGGAAGGGTCTCCTGGCTCAAACTCCGCCGCTCGACTTCCTCTTACATAAGGTGGAGCCCGGAGATTGGGTACTTGTAAAGACCTGGAGGGCCGAAAAGCTCCAGCCGCAGTGGGAAGGACCGTTCCTGGTCCTGTTAACAACTGAAGCCGCTGTTCGGACGAAAGAAAAAGGGTGGGCACACGCATCGAGGATAAAGGGGCCTGTTCCGCCAGAAGGAGAGAGCACTTGGACATGCGGGCCAGGGGACAAGCCATTGGTGGTAAAGCTGAAAAGACAGCGACAATGAACTCTACCTGGACTGTATTGGTGGGGATATTGATCAGTTTACTCCTGTATGTGGGGGAGGGCGAGGGGAGATGTGACAAATGTCGGACTACGGTGAGGCTTGGGAGTCAGATCTACACGGGATCATTTGTGTCTCACTCCCATGTGAACGATTGGTGTTACGATGTGAATGCACGGCAAGAATGTTGGGAGGGTGGAAAACCCTATTATCAAGTGTATAATAAAGGGTACGGTGGCAAAGTCCGTGGGTGCCCTAAAAATGACCGCTGGGTGTGTGTTAACAAAGATGGGCAGCGGGGCCTACCCTCCGTGTTGCTCAGAGAGCAGATTGACAGAGTCAAGGAGACCAGAGTTCAGAACACTGAACGGGAGTTAGAGAAAGAGAACGACCGTCAGAGAACGGTCATTGTCTCTAAAGTGCCATCTATATACAAAGAGGTCGAAGAGCAGATTGAGCTCCCTGATGTAACACAAAACCTGTTTATTGATCTCACCTCTAGGATTGCCACTGTTTTAAATGTTAGCAATTGCTGGGTTTGTGGGGGGCCACATATGTCAGAACAATGGCCGTGGACTGGGCAAAGCTTAGACATATGGGAATTGCTTCAATACAATTGGACACATGTCAACGAAAGGAAAAGCCAGGGGTGGAGACTGACAAATAGCCCTGAGGGCCAGTTATGTGTTGAAGGCAAGGGGACCGTGGAGGTAGGAATTAGTCCCTGTCAGAGTGTATTGAATGCCACCACACAAGTATGGTGGCCTGAGAGTATTGCTTGGTACATTGCAAACCGAGATCGTCAAAATTGCATTCGGTTACGTTCTGATTCCTCCTCTTACGAGCTAAGTGCTGACCCTTCCGATGGCATGAAAAGAGTGTGGAGCGGTGGTTGTCAGGGGAATCAATGCTGGAATAATCCTGTCCAGACTCTGCCACGGGGCCAACAATCCGAATACTGGAATTGCAGTGGTCCTGGTCCTTATGAGGGCGTCCCTGGGGTAAAGGAGTTGTGGGATGCCGTTGTGAGGCAGGGAGGGCCTGCTCCAGATGGCCTATTTTGGATATGCGGTAATCAGGCATATTCCAAACTGCCGATGGGATGGTCTGGAGTATGCTTCCTGGGTCGAATAAGACCTGAATTCTTCCTATTACCCCGGGAGGAAGGCGATGATTTGGGAGTTAAACTCTTTGACTCCCTGCGTAGGTCGCCAAGGGATATCCAAGTCGGTGATTGGGGGGATGAGTGGCCACCGGCCCGTATTATTGAATACTACGGGCCTGCTACGTGGGCACAGGATGGATCATGGGGATACCGTACTCCTATCTATATGTTAAACCGAATTATCAGGCTCCAAGCAGTCGTAGAGGTCATTACTAATCAGACCGCCCTGGCCCTGGAGTTGCTGGCTAAGCAGCAGGATCAGATGAGGGCTGCTATATACCAAAACCGGCTTGCCTTGGATTATCTGTTGGCCTCGGAAGGGGGCGTGTGCGGGAAGTTTAACCTGACTAACTGCTGTCTGAAAATTGACGATAATGGTAAAGCGGTTTTGAAGATTTCCGATGAAATTCGGAAACTGGCCCATGTGCCGGTTCAATCCTGGCGCCCTCTTGGTGGCATCGGATGGTGGGATGGTCTCCTAGGTGGTAGTTGGTGGCGCACGGCGTTACTGGTGGCTGGAGGGGGCGTAATGCTTCTACTCATCTTACCCTGCCTGATCCCCTGTGTTCAATCTTTAATCCAGAAAAATATTTCCCAACTCCAGGCAGTGGCGGTACCCCAACATGGAACACAGGAACGTAAGGTGCTGTTGCTGCGAAAGACCAAGGATTTCCCGGGCCCCTGATGGGAGAACGCTTATCTTTGTCATGCACATCTTAAAAACAGAAAGGGTGGAATTGTGAGAGACGATTTCGGTACAAATAGTTAAGATGTGCATGACCTCAGAGTCTAAGGGGAATAGAGCCGTGGGGGTAGGTAAAACATGCTTCTCTATAATAATGGACGAGACATCTGCTGCTACAGAGTAGAAAAACAAGTCCTTGATTGATAAGACCACTAACTCTGACAGAGAAGAATAAGTCCTTGACTGATAAGACTACGGGGTAGAAAAACAACTCGGGAAACTGTTGCAGACTTTGTGAGAATGTGAACCTCGTGACTCTTTAGAGCTATAGAGGGGAGGGACTTGTACTGTATTTAATCAGAAACATTGTTAGCCTGGCGCGCCTTTTTTTTCAAGGATGCCCAACTCTGCAGACTTGTTAATAAAACTTTGTTTTCCTGAATTTGTCTAGAGCGATTATTGAGAAGCGATTTTCGTTTCTAACACGGAGTCTGCTTAGCTTCCGAGATCAGACGAGATCAGGCGTTTTCAGACTAGTATGGCCGTAGGCGCTGGCCCCTGCCTTTTCTCCCTACTTCAAGGCGTGCTGGCCAGTCACATTTTCTTTCTTGCTCTTTCTCTTAATCCCCTTTGGCTTTTTTTTCTCTTTTCTCTTTGCTCTTCCTCCTCCGTGCGTGCTTCCCTCCCTCCGTCCCTCCAGCTGCCTTTCAGCCAGCCCTTGCCCACCAGGCTCCTGTAGTCTCCCACATCCCCACACAGGCCAACTGCAAGCCCTCCCCCTGCTTCATCGGGCCGCAGCCTGCATTCTCTCATCCTTCCACACTCCTCCACCCCTCCATTTCGGAATGCCGGGCACTGACCAGTGGGGTACCGCACGGATCAGTACTGGGACCGCAGCTTTTTACAATCTATCTTCAGGATATACAAGATGGTATTAGCAATAACATTCGCAAATTTCATCAGCTGGGTGGCAGGGTGAAATGTGATGAGGATGTTAGGAGATTACAGGGTGACCTGGACAAGTTAGGTGAGTGCTCAGATGCATGGCAGATGCACTTTCACGTGGATAAATGGATCCTTATCCACTTTGGTGGCAAGAACAGGAAGGCAGATTACCACCTAAGTGGAATCAATTTAGGTAAAGGGGCAGTACAGAGAGATCTGGGGGTTCTTGTACACCACTCAATGAAGGTAAGCATGCAGGTACAGCAGGTAGTGAAGAAGGCTAATAGCATGCTGGCCTTCATAACAAGAGGGATTGAGTATAGAAGCAAAGAGGATCTTCTGCAGCTGTACAGGGCCCTGGTGAGACCACACCTGGAGTACTGTGTGCAGTTCTGGTCTCCAAATTTGAGGAGAGACATTCTGGCTATTGAGGGAATGCAGCGTAGGTTCACGAGGTCAATTCCTGGAATGGCGGGATTACCTTACACTGAAAGACTGGAGCGACTGGGCTTGTGTACCCTTGAGTTTAGAAGACTGAGAGGGGATCTGGTTGAGACATATAAGATGATCAAAGGATTGGACACTCTGGCGGCAGGCAACATGTTTCCGCTGTGGGGTGAGTGCCGAAACAGAGGACACAGCTTAAAAATACGGGGTAGACCATTTAGGACAGAGATGAGGAGAAACTTCTTCACCCAGAGAGTGGTGGCTGTGTGGAATGCTCTGCCCCAGAGGGCAGTGGAGGCCCAGTCTCTGGATTCATTTAAGAAAGAGTTGGATAGAGCTCTCAAGGATAGTGGAATCAAGGGTTATGGAGATAAGGCAGGAACAGGATACTGATTAAGGATGATCAGCCATGATCATATTGAATGGTGGTGCAGGCTGGAAGGGCAGAATGGCCAACTCCTGCACCTATTGTCTATTGTCCGCCTTTCCTGACTGCCACCCGCAGACAGCGTGCAGCCCCAATCCCTTTCTTTCCGCCTTTCTTGCTGATTTTGGCAGCGCTCCGCTCTCCTCCCCTCCGTGTCTCGTGCATGCAGGAGACTGATGCCAGGCACAGCAGCAGCAGCAAAAATAACCTGCCGCTCCATTGCCTGGCACAAGACAAGTGCAGAGGGGTGACTTGAGCAGCCACTGCTGGCGGAAAAAGCCTACTGCACCTGGTATTCCCAGGCGGTCTCCCATCCAAGTACTAACCAGGCCTGAGTCTGCTTAGCTTCCGAGATCAGACGAGATCGGGCGTTTTCAGACTAGTATGGCCGTAGGTGCTGGCACCTGCCTTTTCTCCCTACTTCAAGGCGTGCTGGCCAGCCACATTTTCTTTCTTGCTCTTTCTCTTTATCCCCTTTGGCTTTTTTTTCTCTTTTCTCTTTGCTCTTCCTCCTCCGTGCGTGCTTCCCTCCCTCCGTCCCTCCAGCTGCCTTTCAGCCAGCCCTTGCCCACCAGGCTCCTGTAGTCTCCCACATCCCCACACAGGCCAACTGCAAGCCCTCCCCCTGCTTCATAGGGCCGCAGCCTGCATTCTCTCATCCTTCCACACTCCTCCACCCCTCCATTTTGGAATGCCAAGCACTGACCAGTGGGGTACCGCACGGATCAGTACTGGGACCGCAGCTTTTTACAATCTATCTTCAGGATATACAAGATGGTATTAGCAATAACATTCGCAAATTTCATCAGCTGGGTGGCAGGGTGAAATGTGATGAGGATGTTAGGAGATTACAGGGTGACCTGGACAAGTTAGGTGAGTGCTCAGATGCATGGCAGATGCACTTTCACGTGGATAAATGGATCCTTATCCACTTTGGTGGCAAGAACAGGAAGGCAGATTACCACCTAAGTGGAATCAATTTAGGTAAAGGGGCAGTACAGAGAGATCTGGGGGTTCTTGTACACCACTCAATGAAGGTAAGCATGCAGGTACAGCAGGTAGTGAAGAAGGCTAATAGCATGCTGGCCTTCATAACAAGAGGGATTGAGTATAGAAGCAAAGAGGTCCTTCTGCAGCTGTACAGGGCCCTGGTGAGACCACACCTGGAGTACTGTGTGCAGTTCTGGTCTCCAAATTTGAGGAGAGACATTCTGGCTATTGAGGGAATGCAGCGTAGGTTCACGAGGTCAATTCCTGGAATGGCGGGATTACCTTACACTGAAAGACTGGAGCGACTGGGCTTGTGTACCCTTGAGTTTAGAAGACTGAGAGGGGATCTGGTTGAGACATATAAGATGATCAAAGGATTGGACACTCTGGCGGCAGGCAACATGTTTCCGCTGCGGGGTGAGTGCCGAAACAGAGGACACAGCTTAAAAATACGGGGTAGACCATTTAGGACAGAGATGAGGAGAAACTTCTTCACCCAGAGAGTGGTGGCTGTGTGGAATGCTCTGCCCCAGAGGGCAGTGGAGGCCCAGTCTCTGGATTCATTTAAGAAAGAGTTGGATAGAGCTCTCAAGGATAGTGGAATCAAGGGTTATGGAGATAAGGCAGGAACAGGATACTGATTAAGGATGATCAGCCATGATCATATTGAATGGTGGTGCAGGCTGGAAGGGCAGAATGGCCAACTCCTGCACCTATTGTCTATTGTCCGCCTTTCCTGACTGCCACCCGCAGACAGCGTGCAGCCCCAATCCCTTTCTTTCCGCCTTTCTTGCTGATTTTGGCAGCGCTCCGCTCTCCTCCCCT
Organism: Chiloscyllium plagiosum; assembly: GCF_037043375.1. Lineage (NCBI taxonomy): Eukaryota > Metazoa > Chordata > Chondrichthyes > Orectolobiformes > Hemiscylliidae > Chiloscyllium > Chiloscyllium plagiosum. Next base: position 123,234,494 of record NW_028270141.1, on the reverse strand, counting down.
CCGTGTCTCGTGCCTGCAGGAGACTGATGCCAGGCACAGCAGCAGCAGCAAAAATAACCTGCCGCTCCATTGCCTGGCACAAGACAAGTGCAGAGGGGTGACTTGAGCAGCCACTGCTGGCGGAAAAAGCCTACTGCACCTGGTATTCCCAGGCGGTCTCCCATCCAAGTACTAACCAGGCCTGAGTCTGCTTTGCTTCCGAGATCAGACGAGATCGGGCGTTTTCAGACTAGTATGGCCGTAGGCGCTGGCCCCTGCCTTTTCTCCCTACTTCAAAGCGTGCTGGCCAGCCACATTTTCTTTCTTGCTCTTTCTCTTTATCCCCTTTGGCTTTTTTTTCTCTTTTCTCTTTGCTCTTCCTCCTCCGTGCGTGCTTCCCTCCCTCCGTCCCTCCAGCTGCCTTTCAGGCCAGCCCTTGCCCACCAGGCTCCTGTAGTCTCCCACATCCCCACACAGGCCAACTGCAAGCCCTCCCCCTGCTTCATAGGGCCGCAGCCTGCATTCTCTCATCCTTCCACACTCCTCCACCCCTCCATTTCGGAATGCCGGGCACTGACCAGTGGGGTACCGCACGGATCAGTACTGGGACCGCAGCTTTTTACAATCTATCTTCAGGATATACAAGATGGTATTAGCAATAACATTCGCAAATTTCATCAGCTGGGTGGCAGGGTGAAATGTGATGAGGATGTTAGGAGATTACAGGGTGACCTGGACAAGTTAGGTGAGTGCTCAGATGCATGGCAGATGCACTTTCACGTGGATAAATGGATCCTTATCCACTTTGGTGGCAAGAACAGGAAGGCAGATTACCACCTAAGTGGAATCAATTTAGGTAAAGGGGCAGTACAGAGAGATCTGGGGGTTCTTGTACACCACTCAATGAAGGTAAGCATGCAGGTACAGCAGGTAGTGAAGAAGGCTAATAGCATGCTGGCCTTCATAACAAGAGGGATTGAGTATAGAAGCAAAGAGGTCCTTCTGCAGCTGTACAGGGCCCTGGTGAGACCACACCTGGAGTACTGTGTGCAGTTCTGGTCTCCAAATTTGAGGAGAGACATTCTGGCTATTGAGGGAATGCAGCGTAGGTTCACGAGGTCAATTCCTGGAATGGCGGGATTACCTTACACTGAAAGACTGGAGCGACTGGGCTTGTGTACCCTTGAGTTTAGAAGACTGAGAGGGGATCTGGTTGAGACATATAAGATGATCAAAGGATTGGACACTCTGGCGGCAGGCAACATGTTTCCGCTGCGGGGTGAGTGCCGAAACAGAGGACACAGCTTAAAAATACGGGGTAGACCATTTAGGACAGAGATGAGGAGAAACTTCTTCACCCAGAGAGTGGTGGCTGTGTGGAATGCTCTGCCCCAGAGGGCAGTGGAGGCCCAGTCTCTGGATTCATTTAAGAAAGAGTTGGATAGAGCTCTCAAGGATAGTGGAATCAAGGGTTATGGAGATAAGGCAGGAACAGGATACTGATTAAGGATGATCAGCCATGATCATATTGAATGGTGGTGCAGGCTGGAAGGGCAGAATGGCCAACTCCTGCACCTATTGTCTATTGTCCGCCTTTCCTGACTGCCACCCGCAGACAGCGTGCAGCCCCAATCCCTTTCTTTCCGCCTTTCTTGCTGATTTTGGCAGCGCTCCGCTCTCCTCCCCTCCGTGTCTCGTGCCTGCAGGAGACTGATGCCAGGCACAGCAGCAGCAGCAGCAAAAATAACCTGCCGCTCCATTGCCTGGCACAAGACAAGTGCAGAGGGGTGACTTGAGCAGCCACTGCTGGTGGAAAAAGCCTACTGCACCTGGTATTCCCAGGCGGTCTCCCATCCAAGTACTAACCAGGCCTGAGTCTGCTTAGCTTCCGAGATCAGACGAGATCGGGCGTTTTCAGACTAGTATGGCCGTAGGCGCTGGCCCCTGCCTTTTCTCCCTACTTCAAGGCGTGCTGGCCAGCCACATTTTCTTTCTTGCTCTTTCTCTTTATCCCCTTTGGCTTTTTTTTCTCTTTTCTCTTTGCTCTTCCTCCTCCGTGCGTGCTTCCCTCCCTCCGTCCCTCCAGCTGCCTTTCAGCCAGCCCTTGCCCACCAGGCTCCTGTAGTCTCCCACATCCCCACACAGGCCAACTGCAAGCCCTCCCCCTGCTTCATAGGGCCGCAGCCTGCATTCTCTCATCCTTCCACACTCCTCCACCCCTCCATTTCGGAATGCCGGGCACTGACCAGTGGGGTACCGCACGGATCAGTACTGGGACCGCAGCTTTTTACAATCTATCTTCAGGATATACAAGATGGTATTAGCAATAACATTCGCAAATTTCATCAGCTGGGTGGCAGGGTGAAATGTGATGAGGATGTTAGGAGATTACAGGGTGACCTGGACAAGTTAGGTGAGTGCTCAGATGCATGGCAGATGCACTTTCACGTGGATAACTGGATCCTTATCCACTTTGGTGGCAAGAACAGGAAGGCAGATTACCACCTAAGTGGAATCAATTTAGGTAAAGGGGCAGTACAGAGAGATCTGGGGGTTCTTGTACACCACTCAATGAAGGTAAGCATGCAGGTACAGCAGGTAGTGAAGAAGGCTAATAGCATGCTGGCCTTCATAACAAGAGGGATTGAGTATAGAAGCAAAGAGGTCCTTCTGCAGCTGTACAGGGCCCTGGTGAGACCACACCTGGAGTACTGTGTGCAGTTCTGGTCTCCAAATTTGAGGAGAGACATTCTGGCTATTGAGGGAATGCAGCGTAGGTTCACGAGGTCAATTCCTGGAATGGCGGGATTACCTTACACTGAAAGACTGGAGCGACTGGGCTTGTGTACCCTTGAGTTTAGAAGACTGAGAGGGGATCTGGTTGAGACATATAAGATGATCAAAGGATTGGACACTCTGGCGGCAGGCAACATGTTTCCGCTGCGGGGTGAGTGCCGAAACAGAGGACACAGCTTAAAAATACGGGGTAGACCATTTAGGACAGAGATGAGGAGAAACTTCTTCACCCAGAGAGTGGTGGCTGTGTGGAATGCTCTGCCCCAGAGGGCAGTGGAGGCCCAGTCTCTGGATTCATTTAAGAAAGAGTTGGATAGAGTTCTCAAGGATAGTGGAATCAAGGGTTATGGAGATAAGGCAGGAACAGGATACTGATTAAGGATGATCAGCCATGATCATATTGAATGGTGGTGCAGGCTGGAAGGGCAGAATGGCCAACTCCTGCACCTATTGTCTATTGTCCGCCTTTCCTGACTGCCACCCGCAGACAGCGTGCAGCCCCAATCCCTTTCTTTCCGCCTTTCTTGCTGATTTTGGCAGCGCTCCGCTCTCCTCCCCTCCGTGTCTCGTGCCTGCAGGAGACTGATGCCAGGCACAGCAGCAGCAGCAGCAAAAATAACCTGCCGCTCCATTGCCTGGCACAAGACAAGTAGAGAGGGGTGACTTGAGCAGCCACTGCTGGCGGAAAAAGCCTACTGCACCTGGTATTCCCAGGCGGTCTCCCATCCAAGTACTAACCAGGCCTGACTCTGCTTAGCTTTCGAGATCAGACGAGATCGGGCGTTTTCAGACTAGTATGGCCGTAGGCGCTGGCCCCTGCCTTTTCTCCCTACTTCAAGGCGTGCTGGCCAGCCACATTTTCTTTCTTGCTCTTTCTCTTTATCCCCTTTGGCTTTTTTTTCTCTTTTCTCTTTGCTCTTCCTCCTCCGTGCGTGCTTCCCTCCCTCCGTCCCTCCAGCTGCCTTTCAGCCAGCCCTTGCCCACCAGGCTCCTGTAGTCTCCCACATCCCCACACAGGCCAACTGCAAGCCCTCCCCCTGCTTCATAGGGCCGCAGCCTGCATTCTCTCATCCTTCCACACTCCTCCACCCCTCCATTTCGGAATGCCAGGCACTGACCAGTGGGGTACCGCACGGATCAGTACTGGGACCGCAGCTTTTTACAATCTATCTTCAGGATATACAAGATGGTATTAGCAATAACATTCGCAAATTTCATCAGCTGGGTGGCAGGGTGAAATGTGATGAGGATGTTAGGAGATTACAGGGTGACCTGGACAAGTTAGGTGAGTGCTCAGATGCATGGCAGATGCACTTTCACGTGGATAAATGGATCCTTATCCACTTTGGTGGCAAGAACAGGAAGGCAGATTACCACCTAAGTGGAATCAATTTAGGTAAAGGGGCAGTACAGAGAGATCTGGGGGTTCTTGTACACCACTCAATGAAGGTAAGCATGCAGGTACAGCAGGTAGTGAAGAAGGCTAATAGCATGCTGGCCTTCATAACAAGAGGGATTGAGTATAGAAGCAAAGAGGTCCTTCTGCAGCTGTACAGGGCCCTGGTGAGACCACACCTGGAGTACTGTGTGCAGTTCTGGTCTCCAAATTTGAGGAGAGACATTCTGGCTATTGAGGGAATGCAGCGTAGGTTCACGAGGTCAATTCCTGGAATGGCGGGATTACCTTACACTGAAAGACTGGAGCGACTGGGCTTGTGTACCCTTGAGTTTAGAAGACTGAGAGGGGATCTGGTTGAGACATATAAGATGATCAAAGGATTGGACACTCTGGCGGCAGGCAACATGTTTCCGCTGCGGGGTGAGTGCCGAAACAGAGGACACAGCTTAAAAATACGGGGTAGACCATTTAGGACAGAGATGAGGAGAAACTTCTTCACCCAGAGAGTGGTGGCTGTGTGGAATGCTCTGCCCCAGAGGGCAGTGGAGGCCCAGTCTCTGGATTCATTTAAGAAAGAGTTGGATAGAGCTCTCAAGGACAGTGGAATCAAGGGTTATGGAGATAAGGCAGGAACAGGATACTGATTAAGGATGATCAGCCATGATCATATTGAATGGTGGTGCAGGCTGGAAGGGCAGAATGGCCAACTCCTGCACCTATTGTCTATTGTCCGCCTTTCCTGACTGCCACCCGCAGACAGCGTGCAGCCCCAATCCCTTTCTTTCCGCCTTTCTTGCTGATTTTGGCAGCGCTCCGCTCTCCTCCCCTCCGTGTCTCGTGCCTGCAGGAGACTGATGCCAGGCACAGCAGCAGCAGCAGCAAAAATAACCTGCCGCTCCATTGCCTGGCACAAGACAAGTGCAGAGGGGTGACTTGAGCAGCCACTGCTGGCGGAAAAAGCCTACTGCACCTGGTATTCCCAGGCGGTCTCCCATCCAAGTACTAACCAGGCCTGAGTCTGCTTAGCTTCCGAGATCAGACGAGATCGGGCGTTTTCAGACTAGTATGGCCGTAGGCGCTGGCCCCTGCCTTTTCTCCCTACTTCAAGGCGTGCTGGCCAGCCACATTTTCTTTCTTGCTCTTTCTCTTTATCCCCTTTGGCTTTTTTTTCTCTTTTCTCTTTGCTCTTCCTCCTCCGTGCGTGCTTCCCTCCCTCCGTCCCTCCAGCTGCCTTTCAGCCAGCCCTTGCCCACCAGGCTCCTGTAGTCTCCCACATCCCCACACAGGCCAACTGCAAGCCCTCCCCCTGCTTCATAGGGCCGCAGCCTGCATTCTCTCATCCTTCCACACTCCTCCACCCCTCCATTTCGGAATGCCAGGCACTGACCAGTGGGGTACCGCACGGATCAGTACTGGGACCGCAGCTTTTTACAATCTATCTTCAGGATATACAAGATGGTATTAGCAATAACATTCGCAAATTTCATCAGCTGGGTGGCAGGGTGAAATGTGATGAGGATGTTAGGAGATTACAGGGTGACCTGGACAAGTTAGGTGAGTGCTCAGATGCATGGCAGATGCACTTTCACGTGGATAAATGGATCCTTATCCACTTTGGTGGCAAGAACAGGAAGGCAGATTACCACCTAAGTGGAATCAATTTAGGTAAAGGGGCAGTACAGAGAGATCTGGGGGTTCTTGTACACCACTCAATGAAGGTAAGCATGCAGGTACAGCAGGTAGTGAAGAAGGCTAATAGCATGCTGGCCTTCATAACAAGAGGGATTGAGTATAGAAGCAAAGAGGTCCTTCTGCAGCTGTACAGGGCCCTGGTGAGACCACACCTGGAGTACTGTGTGCAGTTCTGGTCTCCAAATTTGAGGAGAGACATTCTGGCTATTGAGGGAATGCAGCGTAGGTTCACGAGGTCAATTCCTGGAATGGCGGGATTACCTTACACTGAAAGACTGGAGCGACTGGGCTTGTGTACCCTTGAGTTTAGAAGACTGAGAGGGGATCTGGTTGAGACATATAAGATGATCAAAGGATTGGACACTCTGGCGGCAGGCAACATGTTTCCGCTGCGGGGTGAGTGCCGAAACAGAGGACACAGCTTAAAAATACGGGGTAGACCATTTAGGACAGAGATGAGGAGAAACTTCTTCACCCAGAGAGTGGTGGCTGTGTGGAATGCTCTGCCCCAGAGGGCAGTGGAGGCCCAGTCTCTGGATTCATTTAAGAAAGAGTTGGATAGAGCTCTCAAGGACAGTGGAATCAAGGGTTATGGAGATAAGGCAGGAACAGGATACTGATTAAGGATGATCAGCCATGATCATATTGAATGGTGGTGCAGGCTGGAAGGGCAGAATGGCCAACTCCTGCACCTATTGTCTATTGTCCGCCTTTCCTGACTGCCACCCGCAGACAGCGTGCAGCCCCAATCCCTTTCTTTCCGCCTTTCTTGCTGATTTTGGCAGCGCTCCGCTCTCCTCCCCTCCGTGTCTCGTGCCTGCAGGAGACTGATGCCAGGCACAGCAGCAGCAGCAGCAAAAATAACCTGCCGCTCCATTGCCTGGCACAAGACAAGTGCAGAGGGGTGACTTGAGCAGCCACTGCTGGCGGAAAAAGCCTACTGCACCTGGTATTCCCAGGCGGTCTCCCATCCAAGTACTAACCAGGCCTGAGTCTGCTTAGCTTCCGAGATCAGACGAGATCGGGCGTTTTCAGACTAGTATGGCCGTAGGCGCTGGCCCCTGCCTTTTCTCCCTACTTCAAGGCGTGCTGGCCAGCCACATTTTCTTTCTTGCTCTTTCTCTTTATCCCCTTTGGCTTTTTTTTCTCTTTTCTCTTTGCTCTTCCTCCTCCGTGCGTGCTTCCCTCCCTCCGTCCCTCCAGCTGCCTTTCAGCCAGCCCTTGCCCACCAGGCTCCTGTAGTCTCCCACATCCCCACACAGGCCAACTGCAAGCCCTCCCCCTGCTTCATAGGGCCGCAGCCTGCATTCTCTCATCCTTCCACACTCCTCCACCCCTCCATTTCGGAATGCCAGGCACTGACCAGTGGGGTACCGCACGGATCAGTACTGGGACCGCAGCTTTTTACAATCTATCTTCAGGATATACAAGATGGTATTAGCAATAACATTCGCAAATTTCATCAGCTGGGTGGCAGGGTGAAATGTGATGAGGATGTTAGGAGATTACAGGGTGACCTGGACAAGTTAGGTGAGTGCTCAGATGCATGGCAGATGCACTTTCACGTGGATAAATGGATCCTTATCCACTTTGGTGGCAAGAACAGGAAGGCAGATTACCACCTAAGTGGAATCAATTTAGGTAAAGGGGCAGTACAGAGAGATCTGGGGGTTCTTGTACACCACTCAATGAAGGTAAGCATGCAGGTACAGCAGGTAGTGAAGAAGGCTAATAGCATGCTGGCCTTCATAACAAGAGGGATTGAGTATAGAAGCAAAGAGGTCCTTCTGCAGCTGTACAGGGCCCTGGTGAGACCACACCTGGAGTACTGTGTGCAGTTCTGGTCTCCAAATTTGAGGAGAGACATTCTGGCTATTGAGGGAATGCAGCGTAGGTTCACGAGGTCAATTCCTGGAATGGCGGGATTACCTTACACTGAAAGACTGGAGCGACTGGGCTTGTGTACCCTTGAGTTTAGAAGACTGAGAGGGGATCTGGTTGAGACATATAAGATGATCAAAGGATTGGACACTCTGGCGGCAGGCAACATGTTTCCGCTGCGGGGTGAGTGCCGAAACAGAGGACACAGCTTAAAAATACGGGGTAGACCATTTAGGACAGAGATGAGGAGAAACTTCTTCACCCAGAGAGTGGTGGCTGTGTGGAATGCTCTGCCCCAGAGGGCAGTGGAGGCCCAGTCTCTGGATTCATTTAAGAAAGAGTTGGATAGAGCTCTCAAGGATAGTGGAATCAAGGGTTATGGAGATAAGGCAGGAACAGGATACTGATTAAGGATGATCAGCCATGATCATATTGAATGGTGGTGCAGGCTGGAAGGGCAGAATGGCCAACTCCTGCACCTATTGTCTATTGTCCGCCTTTCCTGACTGCCACCCGCAGACAGCGTGCAGCCCCAATCCCTTTCTTTCCGCCTTTCTTGCTGATTTTGGCAGCGCTCCGCTCTCCTCCCCTCCGTGTCTCGTGCCTGCAGGAGACTGATGCCAGGCACAGCAGCAGCAGCAGCAAAAATAACCTGCCGCTCCATTGCCTGGCACAAGACAAGTGCAGAGGGGTGACTTGAGCAGCCACTGCTGGCGGAAAAAGCCTACTGCACCTGGTACTCCCAGGCGGTCTCCCATCCAAGTACTAACCAGGCCTGAGTCTGCTTAGCTTCCGAGATCAGACGAGATCGGGCGTTTTCAGACTAGTATGGCCGTAGGCGCTGGCCCCTGCCTTTTCTCCCTACTTCAAGGCGTGCTGGCCAGCCACATTTTCTTTCTTGCTCTTTCTCTTTATCCCCTTTGGCTTTTTTTTCTCTTTTCTCTTTGCTCTTCCTCCTCCGTGCGTGCTTCCCTCCCTCCGTCCCTCCAGCTGCCTTTCAGCCAGCCCTTGCCCACCAGGCTCCTGTAGTCTCCCACATCCCCACACAGGCCAACTGCAAGCCCTCCCCCTGCTTCATAGGGCCGCAGCCTGCATTCTCTCATCCTTCCACACTCCTCCACCCCTCCATTTCGGAATGCCAGGCACTGACCAGTGGGGTACCGCACGGATCAGTACTGGGACCGCAGCTTTTTACAATCTATCTTCAGGATATACAAGATGGTATTAGCAATAACATTCGCAAATTTCATCAGCTGGGTGGCAGGGTGAAATGTGATGAGGATGTTAGGAGATTACAGGGTGACCTGGACAAGTTAGGTGAGTGCTCAGATGCATGGCAGATGCACTTTCACGTGGATAAATGGATCCTTATCCACTTTGGTGGCAAGAACAGGAAGGCAGATTACCACCTAAGTGGAATCAATTTAGGTAAAGGGGCAGTACAGAGAGATCTGGGGGTTCTTGTACACCACTCAATGAAGGTAAGCATGCAGGTACAGCAGGTAGTGAAGAAGGCTAATAGCATGCTGGCCTTCATAACAAGAGGGATTGAGTATAGAAGCAAAGAGGTCCTTCTGCAGCTGTACAGGGCCCTGGTGAGACCACACCTGGAGTACTGTGTGCAGTTCTGGTCTCCAAATTTGAGGAGAGACATTCTGGCTATTGAGGGAATGCAGCGTAGGTTCACGAGGTCAATTCCTGGAATGGCGGAATTACCTTACACTGAAAGACTGGAGCGACTGGGCTTGTGTACCCTTGAGTTTAGAAGACTGAGAGGGGATCTGGTTGAGACATATAAGATGATCAAAGGATTGGACACTCTGGCGGCAGGCAACATGTTTCCGCTGCGGGGTGAGTGCCGAAACAGAGGACACAGCTTAAAAATACGGGGTAGACCATTTAGGACAGAGATGAGGAGAAACTTCTTCACCCAGAGAGTGGTGGCTGTGTGGAATGCTCTGCCCCAGAGGGCAGTGGAGGCCCAGTCTCTGGATTCATTTAAGAAAGAGTTGGATAGAGCTCTCAAGGATAGTGGAATCAAGGGTTATGGAGATAAGGCAGGAACAGGATACTGATTAAGGATGATCAGCCATGATCATATTGAATGGTGGTGCAGGCTGGAAGGGCAGAATGGCCAACTCCTGCACCTATTGTCTATTGTCCGCCTTTCCTGACTGCCACCCGCAGACAGCGTGCAGCCCCAATCCCTTTCTTTCCGCCTTTCTTGCTGATTTTGGCAGCGCTCCGCTCTCCTCCCCTCCGTGTCTCGTGCCTGCAGGAGACTGATGCCAGGCACAGCAGCAGCAGCAGCAAAAATAACCTGCCGCTCCATTGCCTGGCACAAGACAAGTGCAGAGGAGTGACTTGAGCAGCCACTGCTGGCGGAAAAAGCCTACTGCACCTGGTATTCCCAGGCGGACTCCCATCCAAGTACTAACCAGGCCCGAGTCTGCTTAGCTTCCGAGATCAGACGAGATCGGGCGTTTTCAGACTAGTATGGTCGCAGGCGCTGGCCCCTGCCTTTTCTCCCTACTTCAAGGCGTGCTGGCCAGCCACATTTTCTTTCTTGCTCTTTCTCTTTATCCCCTTTGGCTTTTTTTTCTCTTTTCTCTTTGCTCTTCCTCCTCCGTGCGTGCTTCCCTCCCTCCGTCCCTCCAGCTGCCTTTCAGCCAGCCCTTGCCCACCAGGCTCCTGTCGTCTCCCACATCCCCACACAGGCCAACTGCAAGCCCTCCCCCTGCTTCATAGGGCCGCAGCCTGCATTCTCTCATCCTTCCACACTCCTCCACCCCTCCATTTCGGAATGCCGGGCACTGACCAGTGGGGTACCGCACGGATCAGTACTGGGACCGCAGCTTTTTACAATCTATCTTCAGGATATACAAGATGGTATTAGCAATAACATTCGCAAATTTCATCAGCTGGGTGGCAGGGTGAAATGTGATGAGGATCTTAGGAGATTACAGGGTGACCTGGACAAGTTAGGTGAGTGCTCAGATGCATGGCAGATGCACTTTCACGTGGATAAATGGATCCTTATCCACTTTGGTGGCAAGAACAGGAAGGCAGATTACCACCTAAGTGGAATCAATTTAGGTAAAGGGGCAGTACAGAGAGATCTGGGGGTTCTTGTACACCACTCAATGAAGGTAAGCATGCAGGTACAGCAGGTAGTGAAGAAGGCTAATAGCATGCTGGCCTTCATAACAAGAGGGATTGAGTATAGAAGCAAAGAGGTCCTTCTGCAGCTGTACAGGGCCCTGGTGAGACCACACCTGGAGTACTGTGTGCAGTTCTGGTCTCCAAATTTGAGGAGAGACATTCTGGCTATTGAGGGAATGCAGCGTAGGTTCACGAGGTCAATTCCTGGAATGGCGGGATTACCTTACACTGAAAGACTGGAGCGACTGGGCTTGTGTACCCTTGAGTTTAGAAGACTGAGAGGGGATCTGGTTGAGACATATAAGATGATCAAAGGATTGGACACTCTGGCGGCAGGCAACATGTTTCCGCTGCGGGGTGAGTGCCGAAACAGAGGACACAGCTTAAAAATACGGGGTAAACCATTTAGAACAGAGATGAGGAGAAACTTCTTCACCCAGAGAGTGGTGGCTGTGTGGAATGCTCTGCCCCAGAGGGCAGTGGAGGCCCAGTCTCTGGATTCATTTAAGAAAGAGTTGGATAGAGCTCTCAAGGATAGTGGAATCAAGGGTTATGGAGATAAGGCAGGAACAGGATACTGATTAAGGATGATCAGCCATGATCATATTGAATGGTGGTGCAGGCTGGAAGGGCAGAATGGCCAACTCCTGCACCTATTGTCTATTGTCCGCCTTTCCTGACTGCCACCCGCAGACAGCGTGCAGCCCCAATCCCTTTCTTTCCGCCTTTCTTGCTGATTTTGGCAGCGCTCCGCTCTCCTCCCCTCCGTGTCTCGTGCCTGCAGGAGACTGATGCCAGGCACAGCAGCAGCAGCAAAAATAACCTGCCGCTCCATTGCCTGGCACAAGACAAGTGCAGAGGGGTGACTTGAGCAGCCACTGCTGGCGGAAAAAGCCTACTGCACCTGGTATTCCCAGGCGGTCTCCCATCCAAGTACTAACCAGGCCTGAGTCTGCTTAGCTTCCGAGATCAGACGAGATCGGGCGTTTTCAGACTAGTATGGCCGTAGGCGCTGGCCCCTGCCTTTTCTCCCTACTTCAAGGCGTGCTGGCCAGCCACATTTTCTTTCTTGCTCTTTCTCTTTATCCCCTTTGGCTTTTTTTTCTCTTTTCTCTTTGCTCTTCCTCCTCCGTGCGTGCTTCCCTCCCTCCGTCCCTCCAGCTGCCTTTCAGCCAGCCCTTGCCCACCAGGCTCCTGTAGTCTCCCACATCCCCACACAGGCCAACTGCAAGCCCTCCCCCTGCTTCATAGGGCCGCAGCCTGCATTCTCTCATCCTTCCACACTCCTCCACCCCTCCATTTCGGAATGCCGGGCACTGACCAGTGGGGTACCGCACGGATCAGTACTGGGACCGCAGCTTTTTACAATCTATCTTCAGGATATACAAGATGGTATTAGCAATAACATTCGCAAATTTCATCAGCTGGGTGGCAGGGTGAAATGTGATGAGGATGTTAGGAGATTACAGGGTGACCTGGACAAGTTAGGTGAGTGCTCAGATGCATGGCAGATGCACTTTCACGTGGATAAATGGATCCTTATCCACTTTGGTGGCAAGAACAGGAAGGCAGATTACCACCTAAGTGGAATCAATTTAGGTAAAGGGGCAGTACAGAGAGATCTGGGGGTTCTTGTACACCACTCAATGAAGGTAAGCATGCAGGTACAGCAGGTAGTGAAGAAGGCTAATAGCATGCTGGCCTTCATAACAAGAGGGATTGAGTATAGAAGCAAAGAGGTCCTTCTGCAGCTGTACAGGGCCCTGGTGAGACCACACCTGGAGTACTGTGTGCAGTTCTGGTCTCCAAATTTGAGGAGAGACATTCTGGCTATTGAGGGAATGCAGCGTAGGTTCAAGCGGTCAATTCCTGGAATGGCGGGATTACCTTACACTGAAAGACTGGAGCGACTGGGCTTGTGTACCCTTGAGTTTAGAAGACTGAGAGGGGATCTGGTTGAGACATATAAGATGATCAAAGGATTGGACACTCTGGCGGCAGGCAACATGTTTCCGCTGCGGGGTGAGTGCCGAAACAGAGGACACAGCTTAAAAATACGGGGTAAACCATTTAGAACAGAGATGAGGAGAAACTTCTTCACCCAGAGAGTGGTGGCTGTGTGGAATGCTCTGCCCCAGAGGGCAGTGGAGGCCCAGTCTCTGGATTCATTTAAGAAAGAGTTGGATAGAGCTCTCAAGGATAGTGGAATCAAGGGTTATGGAGATAAGGCAGGAACAGGATACTGATTAAGGATGATCAGCCATGATCATATTGAATGGTGGTGCAGGCTGGAAGGGCAGAATGGCCAACTCCTGCACCTATTGTCTATTGTCCGCCTTTCCTGACTGCCACCCGCAGACAGCGTGCAGCCCCAATCCCTTTCTTTCCGCCTTTCTTGCTGATTTTGGCAGCGCTCCGCTCTCCTCCCCTCCGTGTCTCGTGCCTGCAGGAGACTGATGCCAGGCACAGCAGCAGCAGCAAAAATAACCTGCCGCTCCATTGCCTGGCACAAGACAAGTGCAGAGGGGTGACTTGAGCAGCCACTGCTGGCGGAAAAAGCCTACTGCACCTGGTATTCCCAGGCGGTCTCCCATCCAAGTACTAACCAGGCCTGAGTCTGCTTAGCTTCCGAGATCAGACGAGATCGGGCGTTTTCAGACTAGTATGGCCGTAGGCGCTGGCCCCTGCCTTTTCTCCCTACTTCAAGGCGTGCTGGCCAGCCACATTTTCTTTCTTGCTCTTTCTCTTTATCCCCTTTGGCTTTTTTTTCTCTTTTCTCTTTGCTCTTCCTCCTCCGTGCGTGCTTCCCTCCCTCCGTCCCTCCAGCTGCCTTTCAGGCCAGCCCTTGCCCACCAGGCTCCTGTAGTCTCCCACATCCCCACACAGGCCAACTGCAAGCCCTCCCCCTGCTTCATAGGGCCGCAGCCTGCATTCTCTCATCCTTCCACACTCCTCCACCCCGCCATTTCGGAATGCCGGGCACTGACCAGTGGGGTACCGCACGGATCAGTACTGGGACCGCAGCTTTTTACAATCTATCTTCAGGATATACAAGATGGTATTAGCAATAACATTCGCAAATTTCATCAGCTGGGTGGCAGGGTGAAATGTGATGAGGATGTTAGGAGATTACAGGGTGACCTGGACAAGTTAGGTGAGTGCTCAGATGCATGGCAGATGCACTTTCACGTGGATAAATGGATCCTTATCCACTTTGGTGGCAAGAACAGGAAGGCAGATTACCACCTAAGTGGAATCAATTTAGGTAAAGGGGCAGTACAGAGAGATCTGGGGGTTCTTGTACACCACTCAATGAAGGTAAGCATGCAGGTACAGCAGGTAGTGAAGAAGGCTAATAGCATGCTGGCCTTCATAACAAGAGGGATTGAGTATAGAAGCAAAGAGGTCCTTCTGCAGCTGTACAGGGCCCTGGTGAGACCACACCTGGAGTACTGTGTGCAGTTCTGGTCTCCAAATTTGAGGAGAGACATTCTGGCTATTGAGGGAATGCAGCGTAGGTTCACGAGGTCAATTCCTGGAATGGCGGGATTACCTTACACTGAAAGACTGGAGCGACTGGGCTTGTGTACCCTTGAGTTTAGAAGACTGAGAGGGGATCTGGTTGAGACATATAAGATGATCAAAGGATTGGACACTCTGGCGGCAGGCAACATGTTTCCGCTGCGGGGTGAGTGCCGAAACAGAGGACACAGCTTAAAAATACGGGGTAGACCATTTAGGACAGAGATGAGGAGAAACTTCTTCACCTAGAGAGTGGTGGCTGTGTGGAATGCTCTGCCCCAGAGGGCAGTGGAGGCCCAGTCTCTGGATTCATTTAAGAAAGAGTTGGATAGAGCTCTCAAGGATAGTGGAATCAAGGGTTATGGAGATAAGGCAGGAACAGGATACTGATTAAGGATGATCAGCCATGATCATATTGAATGGTGGTGCAGGCTGGAAGGGCAGAACGGCCAACTCCTGCACCTATTGTCTATTGTCCGCCTTTCCTGACTGCCACCCGCAGACAGCGTGCAGCCCCAATCCCTTTCTTTCCGCCTTTCTTGCTGATTTTGGCAGCGCTCCGCTCTCCTCCCCTCCGTGTCTCGTGCCTGCAGGAGACTGATGCCAGGCACAGCAGCAGCAGCAGCAAAAATAACCTGCCGCTCCATTGCCTGGCACAAGACAAGTGCAGAGGGGTGACTTGAGCAGCCACTGCTGGCGGAAAAAGCCTACTGCACCTGGTATTCCCAGGCGGTCTCCCATCCAAGTACTAACCAGGCCTGAGTCTGCTTAGCTTCCGAGATCAGACGAGATCAGGCGTTTTCAGACTAGTATGGCCGTAGGCGCTGGCCCCTGCCTTTTCTCCCTACTTCAAGGCGTGCTGGCCAGCCACATTTTCTTTCTTGCTCTTTCTCTTTATCCCCTTTGGCTTTTTTTTCTCTTTTCTCTTTGCTCTTCCTCCTCCGTGCGTGCTTCCCTCCCTCCGTCCCTCCAGCTGCCTTTCAGCCAGCCCTTGCCCACCAGGCTCCTGTAGTCTCCCACATCCCCACACAGGCCAACTGCAAGCCCTCCCCCTGCTTCATAGGGCCGCAGCCTGCATTCTCTCATCCTTCCACACTCCTCCACCCCTCCATTTCGGAATGCCGGGCACTGACCAGTGGGGTACCGCACGGATCAGTACTGGGACCGCAGCTTTTTACAATCTATCTTCAGGATATACAAGATGGTATTAGCAATAACATTCGCAAATTTCATCAGCTGGGTGGCAGGGTGAAATGTGATGAGGATGTTAGGAGATTACAGGGTGACCTGGACAAGTTAGGTGAGTGCTCAGATGCATGGCAGATGCACTTTCACGTGGATAAATGGATCCTTATCCACTTTGGTGGCAAGAACAGGAAGGCAGATTACCACCTAAGTGGAATCAATTTAGGTAAAGGGGCAGTACAGAGAGATCTGGGGGTTCTTGTACACCACTCAATGAAGGTAAGCATGCAGGTACAGCAGGTAGTGAAGAAGGCTAATAGCATGCTGGCCTTCATAACAAGAGGGATTGAGTATAGAAGCAAAGAGGTCCTTCTGCAGCTGTACAGGGCCCTGGTGAGACCACACCTGGAGTACTGTGTGCAGTTCTGGTCTCCAAATTTGAGGAGAGACATTCTGGCTATTGAGGGAATGCAGCGTAGGTTCACGAGGTCAATTCCTGGAATGGCGGGATTACCTTACACTGAAAGACTGGAGCGACTGGGCTTGTGTACCCTTGAGTTTAGAAGACTGAGAGGGGATCTGGTTGAGACATATAAGATGATCAAAGGATTGGACACTCTGGCGGCAGGCAACATGTTTCCGCTGCGGGGTGAGTGCCGAAACAGAGGACACAGCTTAAAAATACGGGGTAGACCATTTAGGACAGAGATGAGGAGAAACTTCTTCACCCAGAGAGTGGTGGCTGTGTGGAATGCTCTGCCCCAGAGGGCAGTGGAGGCCCAGTCTCTGGATTCATTTAAGAAAGAGTTGGATAGAGCTCTCAAGGATAGTGGAATCAAGGGTTATGGAGATAAGGCAGGAACAGGATACTGATTAAGGATGATCAGCCATGATCATATTGAATGGTGGTGCAGGCTGGAAGGGCAGAATGGCCAACTCCTGCACCTATTGTCTATTGTCCGCCTTTCCTGACTGCTACCCGCAGACAGCGTGCAGCCCCAATCCCTTTCTTTCCGCCTTTCTTGCTGATTTTGGCAGCGCTCCGCTCTCCTCCCCTCCGTGTCTCGTGCCTGCAGGAGACTGATGCCAGGCACAGCAGCAGCAGCAAAAATAACCTGCCGCTCCATTGCCTGGCACAAGACAAGTGCAGAGGGGTGACTTGAGCAGCCACTGCTGGCGGAAAAAGCCTACTGCACCTGGTATTCCCAGGCGGTCTCCCATCCAAGTACTAACCAGGCCTGAGTCTACTTAGCTTCCGAGATCAGACGAGATCGGGCGTTTTCAGACTAGTATGGCCGTAGGCGCTGGCCCCTGCCTTTTCTCCCTACTTCAAGGCGTGCTGGCCAGCCACATTTTCTTTCTTGCTCTTTCTCTTTATCCCCTTTGGCTTTTTTTTCTCTTTTCTCTTTGCTCTTCCTCCTCCGTGCGTGCTTCCCTCCCTCCGTCCCTCCAGCTGCTTTTCAGCCAGCCCTTGCCCACCAGGCTCCTGTAGTCTCCCACATCCCCACACAGGCCAACTGCAAGCCCTCCCCCTGCTTCATAGGGCCGCAGCCTGCATTCTCTCATCCTTCCACACTCCTCCACCCCTCCATTTCGGAATGCCGGGCACTGACCAGTGGGGTACCGCACGGATCAGTACTGGGACCGCAGCTTTTTACGATCTATCTTCAGGATATACAAGATGGTATTAGCAATAACATTCGCAAATTTCATCAGCTGGGTGGCAGGGTGAAATGTGATGAGGATGTTAGGAGATTACAGGGTGACCTGGACAAGTTAGGTGAGTGCTCAGATGCATGGCAGATGCACTTTCACGTGGATAAATGGATCCTTATCCACTTTGGTGGCAAGAACAGGAAGGCAGATTACCACCTAAGTGGAATCAATTTAGGTAAAGGGGCAGTACAGAGAGATCTGGGGGTTCTTGTACACCACTCAATGAAGGTAAGCATGCAGGTACAGCAGGTAGTGAAGAAGGCTAATAGCATGCTGGCCTTCATAACAAGAGGGATTGAGTATAGAAGCAAAGAGGTCCTTCTGCAGCTGTACAGGGCCCTGGTGAGACCACACCTGGAGTACTGTGTGCAGTTCTGGTCTCCAAATTTGAGGAGAGACATTCTGGCTATTGAGGGAATGCAGCGTAGGTTCACGAGGTCAATTCCTGGAATGGCGGGATTACCTTACACTGAAAGACTGGAGCGACTGGGCTTGTGTACCCTTGAGTTTAGAAGACTGAGAGGGGATCTGGTTGAGACATATAAGATGATCAAAGGATTGGACACTCTGGCGGCAGGCAACATGTTTCCGCTGCGGGGTGAGTGCCGAAACAGAGGACACAGCTTAAAAATACGGGGTAGACCATTTAGGACAGAGATGAGGAGAAACTTCTTCACCCAGAGAGTGGTGGCTGTGTGGAATGCTCTGCCCCAGAGGGCAGTGGAGGCCCAGTCTCTGGATTCATTTAAGAAAGAGTTGGATAGAGCTCTCAAGGATAGTGGAATCAAGGGTTATGGAGATAAGGCAGGAACAGGATACTGATTAAGGATGATCAGCCATGATCATATTGAATGGTGGTGCAGGCTGGAAGGGCAGAATGGCCAACTCCTGCACCTATTGTCTATTGTCCGCCTTTCCTGACTGCCACCCGCAGACAGCGTGCAGCCCCAATCCCTTTCTTTCCGCCTTTCTTGCTGATTTTGGCAGCGCTCCGCTCTCCTCCCCTCCGTGTCTCGTGCCTGCAGGAGACTGATGCCAGGCACAGCAGCAGCAGCAAAAATAACCTGCCGCTCCATTGCCTGGCACAAGACAAGTGCAGAGGGGTGACTTGAGCAGCCACTGCTGGCGGAAAAAGCCTACTGCACCTGGTATTCCCAGGCGGTCTCCCATCCAATTACTAACCAGGCCTGAGTCTGCTTAGCTTCCGAGATCAGACGAGATCGGGCGTTTTCAGACTAGTATGGCTGTAGGCGCTGGCCCCTGCCTTTTCTCCCTACTTCAAGGCGTGCTGGCAAGCCACATTTTCTTTCTTGCTCTTTCTCTTTATCCCCTTTGGCTTTTTTTTCTCTTTTCTCTTTGCTCTTCCTCCTCCGTGCGTGCTTCCCTCCCTCCGTCCCTCCAGCTGCCTTTCAGCCAGCCCTTGCCCACCAGGCTACTGTAGTCTCCCACATCCCCACACAGGCCAACTGCAAGCCCTCCCCCTGCTTCATAGGGCCGCAGCCTGCATTCTCTCATCCTTCCACACTCCTCCACCCCTCCATTTCGGAATGCCGGGCACTGACCAGTGGGGTACCGCACGGATCAGTACTGGGACCGCAGCTTTTTACAATCTATCTTCAGGATATACAAGATGGTATTAGCAATAACATTCGCAAATTTCATCAGCTGGGTGGCAGGGTGAAATGTGATGAGGATGTTAGGAGATTACAGGGTGACCTGGACAAGTTAGGTGAGTGCTCAGATGCATGGCAGATGCACTTTCACGTGGATAAATGGATCCTTATCCACTTTGGTGGCAAGAACAGGAAGGCAGATTACCACCTAAGTGGAATCAATTTAGGTAAAGGGGCAGTACAGAGAGATCTGGGGGTTCTTGTACACCACTCAATGAAGGTAAGCATGCAGGTACAGCAGGTAGTGAAGAAGGCTAATAGCATGCTGGCCTTCATAACAAGAGGGATTGAGTATAGAAGCAAAGAGGTCCTTCTGCAGCTGTACAGGGCCCTGGTGAGACCACACCTGGAGTACTGTGTGCAGTTCTGGTCTCCAAATTTGAGGAGAGACATTCTGGCTATTGAGGGAATGCAGCGTAGGTTCACGAGGTCAATTCCTGGAATGGCGGGATTACCTTACACTGAAAGACTGGAGCGACTGGGCTTGTGTACCCTTGAGTTTAGAAGACTGAGAGGGGATCTGGTTGAGACATATAAGATGATCAAAGGATTGGACACTCTGGCGGCAGGCAACATGTTTCCGCTGCGGGGTGAGTGCCGAAACAGAGGACACAGCTTAAAAATACGGGGTAGACCATTTAGGACAGAGATGAGGAGAAACTTCTTCACCCAGAGAGTGGTGGCTGTGTGGAATGCTCTGCCCCAGAGGGCAGTGGAGGCCCAGTCTCTGGATTCATTTAAGAAAGAGTTGGATAGAGCTCTCAAGGATAGTGGAATCAAGGGTTATGGAGATAAGGCAGGAACAGGATACTGATTAAGGATGATCAGCCATGATCATATTGAATGGTGGTGCAGGCTGGAAGGGCAGAATGGCCAACTCCTGCACCTATTGTCTATTGTCCGCCTTTCCTGACTGCCACCCGCAGACAGCGTGCAGCCCCAATCCCTTTCTTTCCGCCTTTCTTGCTGATTTTGGCAGCGCTCCGCTCTCCTCCCCTCCGTGTCTCGTGCCTGCAGGAGACTGATGCCAGGCACAGCAGCAGCAGCAAAAATAACCTGCCGCTCCATTGCCTGGCACAAGACAAGTGCAGAGGGGTGACTTGAGCAGCCACTGCTGGCGGAAAAAGCCTACTGCACCTGGTATTCCCAGGCGGTCTCCCATCCAAGTACTAACCAGGCCTGAGTCTGCTTAGCTTCCGAGATCAGACGAGATCGGGCGTTTTCAGACTAGTATGGCCGTAGGCGCTGGCCCCTGCCTTTTCTCCCTACTTCAAGGCGTGCTGGCCAGCCACATTTTCTTTCTTGCTCTTTCTCTTTATCCCCTTTGGCTTTTTTTTCTCTTTTCTCTTTGCTCTTCCTCCTCCGTGCGTGCTTCCCTCCCTCCGTCCCTCCAGCTGCCTTTCAGCCAGCCCTTGCCCACCAGGCTCCTGTAGTCTCCCACATCCCCACACAGGCCAACTGCAAGCCCTCCCCCTGCTTCATAGGGCCGCAGCCTGCATTCTCTCATCCTTCCACACTCCTCCACCCCTCCATTTCGGAATGCCGGGCACTGACCAGTGGGGTACCGCACGGATCAGTACTGGGACCGCAGCTTTTTACAATCTATCTTCAGGATATACAAGATGGTATTAGCAATAACATTCGCAAATTTCATCAGCTGGGTGGCAGGGTGAAATGTGATGAGGATCTTAGGAGATTACAGGGTGACCTGGACAAGTTAGGTGAGTGCTCAGATGCATGGCAGATGCACTTTCACGTGGATAAATGGATCCTTATCCACTTTGGTGGCAAGAACAGGAAGGCAGATTACCACCTAAGTGGAATCAATTTAGGTAAAGGGGCAGTACAGAGAGATCTGGGGGTTCTTGTACACCACTCAATGAAGGTAAGCATGCAGGTACAGCAGGTAGTGAAGAAGGCTAATAGCATGCTGGCCTTCATAACAAGAGGGATTGAGTATAGAAGCAAAGAGGTCCTTCTGCAGCTGTACAGGGCCCTGGTGAGACCACACCTGGAGTACTGTGTGCAGTTCTGGTCTCCAAATTTGAGGAGAGACATTCTGGCTATTGAGGGAATGCAGCGTAGGTTCACGAGGTCAATTCCTGGAATGGCGGGATTACCTTACACTGAAAGACTGGAGCGACTGGGCTTGTGTACCCTTGAGTTTAGAAGACTGAGAGGGGATCTGGTTGAGACATATAAGATGATCAAAGGATTGGACACTCTGGCGGCAGGCAACATGTTTCCGCTGCGGGGTGAGTGCCGAAACAGAGGACACAGCTTAAAAATACGGGGTAGACCATTTAGGACAGAGATGAGGAGAAACTTCTTCACCCAGAGAGTGGTGGCTGTGTGGAATGCTCTGCCCCAGAGGGCAGTGGAGGCCCAGTCTCTGGATTCATTTAAGAAAGAGTTGGATAGAGCTCTCAAGGATAGTGGAATCAAGGGTTATGGAGATAAGGCAGGAACAGGATACTGATTAAGGATGATCAGCCATGATCATATTGAATGGTGGTGCAGGCTGGAAGGGCAGAATGGCCAACTCCTGCACCTATTGTCTATTGTCCGCCTTTCCTGACTGCCACCCGCAGACAGCGTGCAGCCCCAATCCCTTTCTTTCCGCCTTTCTTGCTGATTTTGGCAGCGCTCCGCTCTCCTCCCCTCCGTGTCTCGTGCCTGCAGGAGACTGATGCCAGGCACAGCAGCAGCAGCAAAAATAACCTGCCGCTCCATTGCCTGGCACAAGACAAGTGCAGAGGGGTGACTTGAGCAGCCACTGCTGGCGGAAAAAGCCTACTGCACCTGGTATTCCCAGGCGGTCTCCCATCCAAGTACTAACCAGGCCTGAGTCTACTTAGCTTCCGAGATCAGACGAGACCGGGCGTTTTCAGACTAGTATGGCCGTAGGCGCTGGCCCCTGCCTTTTCTCCCTACTTCAAGGCGTGCTGGCCAGCCACATTTTCTTTCTTGCTCTTTCTCTTTATCCCCTTTGGCTTTTTTTTCTCTTTTCTCTTTGCTCTTCCTCCTCCGTGCGTGCTTCCCTCCCTCCGTCCCTCCAGCTGCCTTTCAGCCAGCCCTTGCCCACCAGGCTCCTGTAGTCTCCCACATCCCCACACAGGCCAACTGCAAGCCCTCCCCCTGCTTCATAGGGCCGCAGCCTGCATTCTCTCATCCTTCCACACTCCTCCACCCCTCCATTTCGGAATGCCGGGCACTGACCAGTGGGGTACCGCACGGATCAGTACTGGGACCGCAGCTTTTTACAATCTATCTTCAGGATATACAAGATGGTATTAGCAATAACATTCGCAAATTTCATCAGCTGGGTGGCAGGGTGAAATGTGATGAGGATGTTAGGAGATTACAGGGTGACCTGGACAAGTTAGGTGAGTGCTCAGATGCATGGCAGATGCACTTTCACGTGGATAAATGGATCCTTATCCACTTTGGTGGCAAGAACAGGAAGGCAGATTACCACCTAAGTGGAATCAATTTAGGTAAAGGGGCAGTACAGAGAGATCTGGGGGTTCTTGTACACCACTCAATGAAGGTAAGCATGCAGGTACAGCAGGTAGTGAAGAAGGCTAATAGCATGCTGGCCTTCATAACAAGAGGGATTGAGTATAGAAGCAAAGAGGTCCTTCTGCAGCTGTACAGGGCCCTGGTGAGACCACACCTGGAGTACTGTGTGCAGTTCTGGTCTCCAAATTTGAGGAGAGACATTCTGGCTATTGAGGGAATGCAGCGTAGGTTCACGAGGTCAATTCCTGGAATGGCGGGATTACCTTACACTGAAAGACTGGAGCGACTGGGCTTGTGTACCCTTGAGTTTAGAAGACTGAGAGGGGATCTGGTTGAGACATATAAGATGATCAAAGGATTGGACACTCTGGCGGCAGGCAACATGTTTCCGCTGCGGGGTGAGTGCCGAAACAGAGGACACAGCTTAAAAATACGGGGTAGACCATTTAGGACAGAGATGAGGAGAAACTTCTTCACCCAGAGAGTGGTGGCTGTGTGGAATGCTCTGCCCCAGAGGGCAGTGGAGGCCCAGTCTCTGGATTCATTTAAGAAAGAGTTGGATAGAGCTCTCAAGGATAGTGGAATCAAGGGTTATGGAGATAAGGCAGGAACAGGATACTGATTAAGGATGATCAGCCATGATCATATTGAATGGTGGTGCAGGCTGGAAGGGCAGAATGGCCAACTCCTGCACCTATTGTCTATTGTCCGCCTTTCCTGACTGCCACCCGCAGACAGCGTGCAGCCCCAATCCCTTTCTTTCCGCCTTTCTTGCTGATTTTGGCAGCGCTCCGCTCTCCTCCCCTCCGTGTCTCGTGCCTGCAGGAGACTGATGCCAGGCACAGCAGCAGCAGCAAAAATAACCTGCCGCTCCATTGCCTGGCACAAGACAAGTGCAGAGGGGTGACTTGAGCAGCCACTGCTGGCGGAAAAAGCCTACTGCACCTGGTATTCCCAGGCGGTCTCCCATCCAATTACTAACCAGGCCTGAGTCTGCTTAGCTTCCGAGATCAGACGAGATCGGGCGTTTTCAGACTAGTATGGCCGTAGGCGCTGGCCCCTGCCTTTTCTCCCTACTTCAAGGCGTGCTGGCCAGCCACATTTTCTTTCTTGCTCTTTCTCTTTATCCCCTTTGGCTTTTTTTTCTCTTTTCTCTTTGCTCTTCCTCCTCCGTGCGTGCTTCCCTCCCTCCGTCCCTCCAGCTGCCTTTCAGCCAGCCCTTGCCCACCAGGCTCCTGTAGTCTCCCACATCCCCACACAGGCCAACTGCAAGCCCTCCCCCTGCTTCATAGGGCCGCAGCCTGCATTCTCTCATCCTTCCACACTCCTCCACCCCTCCATTTCGGAATGCCGGGCACTGACCAGTGGGGTACCGCACGGATCAGTACTGGGACCGCAGCTTTTTACAATCTATCTTCAGGATATACAAGATGGTATTAGCAATAACATTCGCAAATTTCATCAGCTGGGTGGCAGGGTGAAATGTGATGAGGATGTTAGGAGATTACAGGGTGACCTGGACAAGTTAGGTGAGTGCTCAGATGCATGGCAGATGCACTTTCACGTGGATAAATGGATCCTTATCCACTTTGGTGGCAAGAACAGGAAGGCAGATTACCACCTAAGTGGAATCAATTTAGGTAAAGGGGCAGTACAGAGAGATCTGGGGGTTCTTGTACACCACTCAATGAAGGTAAGCATGCAGGTACAGCAGGTAGTGAAGAAGGCTAATAGCATGCTGGCCTTCATAACAAGAGGGATTGAGTATAGAAGCAAAGAGGTCCTTCTGCAGCTGTACAGGGCCCTGGTGAGACCACACCTGGAGTACTGTGTGCAGTTCTGGTCTCCAAATTTGAGGAGAGACATTCTGGCTATTGAGGGAATGCAGCGTAGGTTCACGAGGTCAATTCCTGGAATGGCGGGATTACCTTACACTGAAAGACTGGAGCGACTGGGCTTGTGTACCCTTGAGTTTAGAAGACTGAGAGGGGATCTGGTTGAGACATATAAGATGATCAAAGGATTGGACACTCTGGCGGCAGGCAACATGTTTCCGCTGCGGGGTGAGTGCCGAAACAGAGGACACAGCTTAAAAATACGGGGTAGACCATTTAGGACAGAGATGAGGAGAAACTTCTTCACCCAGAGAGTGGTGGCTGTGTGGAATGCTCTGCCCCAGAGGGCAGTGGAGGCCCAGTCTCTGGATTCATTTAAGAAAGAGTTGGATAGAGCTCTCAAGGATAGTGGAATCAAGGGTTATGGAGATAAGGCAGGAACAGGATACTGATTAAGGATGATCAGCCATGATCATATTGAATGGTGGTGCAGGCTGGAAGGGCAGAATGGCCAACTCCTGCACCTATTGTCTATTGTCCGCCTTTCCTGACTGCCACCCGCAGACAGCGTGCAGCCCCAATCCCTTTCTTTCCGCCTTTCTTGCTGATTTTGGCAGCGCTCCGCTCTCCTCCCCTCCGTGTCTCGTGCCTGCAGGAGACTGATGCCAGGCACAGCAGCAGCAGCAGCAAAAATAACCTGCCGCTCCATTGCCTGGCACAAGACAAGTGCAGAGGGGTGACTTGAGCAGCCACTGCTGGCGGAAAAAGCCTACTGCACCTGGTATTCCCAGGCGGTCTCCCATCCAAGTACTAACCAGGCCTGAGTCTGCTTAGCTTCCGAGATCAGACGAGATCGGGCGTTTTCAGACTAGTATGGCCGTAGGCGCTGGCCCCTGCCTTTTCTCCCTACTTCAAGGCGTGCTGGCCAGCCACATTTTCTTTCTTGCTCTTTCTCTTTATCCCCTTTGGCTTTTTTTTCTCTTTTCTCTTTGCTCTTCCTCCTCCGTGCGTGCTTCCCTCCCTCCGTCCCTCCAGCTGCCTTTCAGCCAGCCCTTGCCCACCAGGCTCCTGTAGTCTCCCACATCCCCACACAGGCCAACTGCAAGCCCTCCCCCTGCTTCATAGGGCCGCAGCCTGCATTCTCTCATCCTTCCACACTCCTCCACCCCTCCATTTCGGAATGCCGGGCACTGACCAGTGGGGTACCGCACGGATCAGTACTGGGACCGCAGCTTTTTACGATCTATCTTCAGGATATACAAGATGGTATTAGCAATAACATTCGCAAATTTCATCAGCTGGGTGGCAGGGTGAAATGTGATGAGGATGTTAGGAGATTACAGGGTGACCTGGACAAGTTAGGTGAGTGCTCAGATGCATGGCAGATGCACTTTCACGTGGATAAATGGATCCTTATCCACTTTGGTGGCAAGAACAGGAAGGCAGATTACCACCTAAGTGGAATCAATTTAGGTAAAGGGGCAGTACAGAGAGATCTGGGGGTTCTTGTACACCACTCAATGAAGGTAAGCATGCAGGTACAGCAGGTAGTGAAGAAGGCTAATAGCATGCTGGCCTTCATAACAAGAGGGATTGAGTATAGAAGCAAAGAGGTCCTTCTGCAGCTGTACAGGGCCCTGGTGAGACCACACCTGGAGTACTGTGTGCAGTTCTGGTCTCCAAATTTGAGGAGAGACATTCTGGCTATTGAGGGAATGCAGCGTAGGTTCACGAGGTCAATTCCTGGAATGGCGGGATTACCTTACACTGAAAGACTGGAGCGACTGGGCTTGTGTACCCTTGAGTTTAGAAGACTGAGAGGGGATCTGGTTGAGACATATAAGATGATCAAAGGATTGGACACTCTGGCGGCAGGCAACATGTTTCCGCTGCGGGGTGAGTGCCGAAACAGAGGACACAGCTTAAAAATACGGGGTAGACCATTTAGGACAGAGATGAGGAGAAACTTCTTCACCCAGAGAGTGGTGGCTGTGTGGAATGCTCTGCCCCAGAGGGCAGTGGAGGCCCAGTCTCTGGATTCATTTAAGAAAGAGTTGGATAGAGCTCTCAAGGATAGTGGAATCAAGGGTTATGGAGATAAGGCAGGAACAGGATACTGATTAAGGATGATCAGCCATGATCATATTGAATGGTGGTGCAGGCTGGAAGGGCAGAATGGCCAACTCCTGCACCTATTGTCTATTGTCCGCCTTTCCTGACTGCCACCCGCAGACAGCGTGCAGCCCCAATCCCTTTCTTTCCGCCTTTCTTGCTGATTTTGGCAGCGCTCCGCTCTCCTCCCCTCCGTGTCTCGTGCCTGCAGGAGACTGATGCCAGGCACAGCAGCAGCAGCAAAAATAACCTGCCGCTCCATTGCCTGGCACAAGACAAGTGCAGAGGGGTGACTTGAGCAGCCACTGCTGGCGGAAAAAGCCTACTGCACCTGGTATTCCCAGGCGGTCTCCCATCCAATTACTAACCAGGCCTGAGTCTGCTTAGCTTCCGAGATCAGACGAGATCGGGCGTTTTCAGACTAGTATGGCCGTAGGCGCTGGCACCTGCCTTTTCTCCCTACTTCAAGGCGTGCTGGCCAGCCACATTTTCTTTCTTGCTCTTTCTCTTTATCCCCTTTGGCTTTTTTTTCTCTTTTCTCTTTGCTCTTCCTCCTCCGTGCGTGCTTCCCTCCCTCCGTCCCTCCAGCTGCCTTTCAGCCAGCCCTTGCCCACCAGGCTCCTGTAGTCTCCCACATCCCCACACAGGCCAACTGCAAGCCCTCCCCCTGCTTCATAGGGCCGCAGCCTGCATTCTCTCATCCTTCCACACTCCTCCACCCCTCCATTTCGGAATGCCGGGCACTGACCAGTGGGGTACCGCACGGATCAGTACTGGGACCGCAGCTTTTTACAATCTATCTTCAGGATATACAAGATGGTATTAGCAATAACATTCGCAAATTTCATCAGCTGGGTGGCAGGGTGAAATGTGATGAGGATGTTAGGAGATTACAGGGTGACCTGGACAAGTTAGGTGAGTGCTCAGATGCATGGCAGATGCACTTTCACGTGGATAAATGGATCCTTATCCACTTTGGTGGCAAGAACAGGAAGGCAGATTACCACCTAAGTGGAATCAATTTAGGTAAAGGGGCAGTACAGAGAGATCTGGGGGTTCTTGTACACCACTCAATGAAGGTAAGCATGCAGGTACAGCAGGTAGTGAAGAAGGCTAATAGCATGCTGGCCTTCATAACAAGAGGGATTGAGTATAGAAGCAAAGAGGTCCTTCTGCAGCTGTACAGGGCCCTGGTGAGACCACACCTGGAGTACTGTGTGCAGTTCTGGTCTCCAAATTTGAGGAGAGACATTCTGGCTATTGAGGGAATGCAGCGTAGGTTCACGAGGTCAATTCCTGGAATGGCGGGATTACCTTACACTGAAAGACTGGAGCGACTGGGCTTGTGTACCCTTGAGTTTAGAAGACTGAGAGGGGATCTGGTTGAGACATATAAGATGATCAAAGGATTGGACACTCTGGCGGCAGGCAACATGTTTCCGCTGCGGGGTGAGTGCCGAAACAGAGGACACAGCTTAAAAATACGGGGTAGACCATTTAGGACAGAGATGAGGAGAAACTTCTTCACCCAGAGAGTGGTGGCTGTGTGGAATGCTCTGCCCCAGAGGGCAGTGGAGGCCCAGTCTCTGGATTCATTTAAGAAAGAGTTGGATAGAGCTCTCAAGGATAGTGGAATCAAGGGTTATGGAGATAAGGCAGGAACAGGATACTGATTAAGGATGATCAGCCATGATCATATTGAATGGTGGTGCAGGCTGGAAGGGCAGAATGGCCAACTCCTGCACCTATTGTCTATTGTCCGCCTTTCCTGACTGCCACCCGCAGACAGCGTGCAGCCCCAATCCCTTTCTTTCCGCCTTTCTTGCTGATTTTGGCAGCGCTCCGCTCTCCTCCCCTCCGTGTCTCGTGCCTGCAGGAGACTGATGCCAGGCACAGCAGCAGCAGCAGCAAAAATAACCTGCCGCTCCATTGCCTGGCACAAGACAAGTGCAGAGGGGTGACTTGAGCAGCCACTGCTGGCGGAAAAAGCCTACTGCACCTGGTATTCCCAGGCGGTCTCCCATCCAAGTACTAACCAGGCCTGAGTCTGCTTAGCTTCCGAGATCAGACGAGATCGGGCGTTTTCAGACTAGTATGGCCGTAGGCGCTGGCCCCTGCCTTTTCTCCCTACTTCAAGGCGTGCTGGCCAGCCACATTTTCTTTCTTGCTCTTTCTCTTTATCCCCTTTGGCTTTTTTTTCTCTTTTCTCTTTGCTCTTCCTCCTCCGTGCGTGCTTCCCTCCCTCCGTCCCTCCAGCTGCCTTTCAGCCAGCCCTTGCCCACCAGGCTCCTGTAGTCTCCCACATCCCCACACAGGCCAACTGCAAGCCCTCCCCCTGCTTCATAGGGCCGCAGCCTGCATTCTCTCATCCTTCCACACTCCTCCACCCCTCCATTTCGGAATGCCGGGCACTGACCAGTGGGGTACCGCACGGATCAGTACTGGGACCGCAGCTTTTTACAATCTATCTTCAGGATATACAAGATGGTATTAGCAATAACATTCGCAAATTTCATCAGCTGGGTGGCAGGGTGAAATGTGATGAGGATGTTAGGAGATTACAGGGTGACCTGGACAAGTTAGGTGAGTGCTCAGATGCATGGCAGATGCACTTTCACGTGGATAAATGGATCCTTATCCACTTTGGTGGCAAGAACAGGAAGGCAGATTACCACCTAAGTGGAATCAATTTAGGTAAAGGGGCAGTACAGAGAGATCTGGGGGTTCTTGTACACCACTCAATGAAGGTAAGCATGCAGGTACAGCAGGTAGTGAAGAAGGCTAATAGCATGCTGGCCTTCATAACAAGAGGGATTGAGTATAGAAGCAAAGAGGTCCTTCTGCAGCTGTACAGGGCCCTGGTGAGACCACACCTGGAGTACTGTGTGCAGTTCTGGTCTCCAAATTTGAGGAGAGACATTCTGGCTATTGAGGGAATGCAGCGTAGGTTCACGAGGTCAATTCCTGGAATGGCGGGATTACCTTACACTGAAAGACTGGAGCGACTGGGCTTGTGTACCCTTGAGTTTAGAAGACTGAGAGGGGATCTGGTTGAGACATATAAGATGATCAAAGGATTGGACACTCTGGCGGCAGGCAACATGTTTCCGCTGCGGGGTGAGTGCCGAAACAGAGGACACAGCTTAAAAATACGGGGTAGACCATTTAGGACAGAGATGAGGAGAAACTTCTTCACCCAGAGAGTGGTGGCTGTGTGGAATGCTCTGCCCCAGAGGGCAGTGGAGGCCCAGTCTCTGGATTCATTTAAGAAAGAGTTGGATAGAGCTCTCAAGGATAGTGGAATCAAGGGTTATGGAGATAAGGCAGGAACAGGATACTGATTAAGGATGATCAGCCATGATCATATTGAATGGTGGTGCAGGCTGGAAGGGCAGAATGGCCAACTCCTGCACCTATTGTCTATTGTCCGCCTTTCCTGACTGCCACCCGCAGACAGCGTGCAGCCCCAATCCCTTTCTTTCCGCCTTTCTTGCTGATTTTGGCAGCGCTCCGCTCTCCTCCCCTCCGTGTCTCGTGCCTGCAGGAGACTGATGCCAGGCACAGCAGCAGCAGCAAAAATAACCTGCCGCTCCATTGCCTGGCACAAGACAAGTGCAGAGGGGTGACTTGAGCAGCCACTGCTGGCGGAAAAAGCCTACTGCACCTGGTATTCCCAGGCGGTCTCCCATCCAAGTACTAACCAGGCCTGAGACTACTTAGCTTCCGAGATCAGACGAGATCGGGCGTTTTCAGACTAGTATGGCCGTAGGCGCTGGCCCCTGCCTTTTCTCCCTACTTCAAGGCGTGCTGGCCAGCCACATTTTCTTTCTTGCTCTTTCTCTTTATCCCCTTTGGCTTTTTTTTCTCTTTTCTCTTTGCTCTTCCTCCTCCGTGCGTGCTTCCCTCCCTCCGTCCCTCCAGCTGCTTTTCAGCCAGCCCTTGCCCACCAGGCTCCTGTAGTCTCCCACATCCCCACACAGGCCAACTGCAAGCCCTCCCCCTGCTTCATAGGGCCGCAGCCTGCATTCTCTCATCCTTCCACACTCCTCCACCCCTCCATTTCGGAATGCCGGGCACTGACCAGTGGGGTACCGCACGGATCAGTACTGGGACCGCAGCTTTTTACGATCTATCTTCAGGATATACAAGATGGTATTAGCAATAACATTCGCAAATTTCATCAGCTGGGTGGCAGGGTGAAATGTGATGAGGATGTTAGGAGATTACAGGGTGACCTGGACAAGTTAGGTGAGTGCTCAGATGCATGGCAGATGCACTTTCACGTGGATAAATGGATCCTTATCCACTTTGGTGGCAAGAACAGGAAGGCAGATTACCACCTAAGTGGAATCAATTTAGGTAAAGGGGCAGTACAGAGAGATCTGGGGGTTCTTGTACACCACTCAATGAAGGTAAGCATGCAGGTACAGCAGGTAGTGAAGAAGGCTAATAGCATGCTGGCCTTCATAACAAGAGGGATTGAGTATAGAAGCAAAGAGGTCCTTCTGCAGCTGTACAGGGCCCTGGTGAGACCACACCTGGAGTACTGTGTGCAGTTCTGGTCTCCAAATTTGAGGAGAGACATTCTGGCTATTGAGGGAATGCAGCGTAGGTTCACGAGGTCAATTCCTGGAATGGCGGGATTACCTTACACTGAAAGACTGGAGCGACTGGGCTTGTGTACCCTTGAGTTTAGAAGACTGAGAGGGGATCTGGTTGAGACATATAAGATGATCAAAGGATTGGACACTCTGGCGGCAGGCAACATGTTTCCGCTGCGGGGTGAGTGCCGAAACAGAGGACACAGCTTAAAAATACGGGGTAGACCATTTAGGACAGAGATGAGGAGAAACTTCTTCACCCAGAGAGTGGTGGCTGTGTGGAATGCTCTGCCCCAGAGGGCAGTGGAGGCCCAGTCTCTGGATTCATTTAAGAAAGAGTTGGATAGAGCTCTGAAGGATAGTGGAATCAAGGGTTATGGAGATAAGGCAGGAACAGGATACTGATTAAGGATGATCAGCCATGATCATATTGAATGGTGGTGCAGGCTGGAAGGGCAGAATGGCCAACTCCTGCACCTATTGTCTATTGTCCGCCTTTCCTGACTGCCACCCGCAGACAGCGTGCAGCCCCAATCCCTTTCTTTCCGCCTTTCTTGCTGATTTTGGCAGCGCTCCGCTCTCCTCCCCTCCGTGTCTCGTGCCTGCAGGAGACTGATGCCAGGCACAGCAGCAGCAGCAAAAATAACCTGCCGCTCCATTGCCTGGCACAAGACAAGTGCAGAGGGGTGACTTGAGCAGCCACTGCTGGCGGAAAAAGCCTACTGCACCTGGTATTCCCAGGCAGTCTCCCATCCAATTACTAACCAGGCCTGAGTCTGCTGAGCTTCCGAGATCAGACGAGATCGGGCGTTTTCAGACTAGTATGGCCGTAGGCGCTGGCCCCTGCCTTTTCTCCCTACTTCAAGGCGTGCTGGCCAGCCACATTTTCTTTCTTGCTCTTTCTCTTTATCCCCTTTGGCTTTTTTTTCTCTTTTCTCTTTGCTCTTCCTCCTCCGTGCGTGCTTCCCTCCCTCCGTCCCTCCAGCTGCCTTTCAGCCAGCCCTTGCCCACCAGGCTCCTGTAGTCTCCCACATCCCCACACAGGCCAACTGCAAGCCCTCCCCCTGCTTCATAGGGCCGCAGCCTGCATTCTCTCATCCTTCCACACTCCTCCACCCCTCCATTTCGGAATGCCGGGCACTGACCAGTGGGGTACCGCACGGATCAGTACTGGGACCGCAGCTTTTTACAATCTATCTTCAGGATATACAAGATGGTATTAGCAATAACATTCGCAAATTTCATCAGCTGGGTGGCAGGGTGAAATGTGATGAGGATCTTAGGAGATTACAGGGTGACCTGGACAAGTTAGGTGAGTGCTCAGATGCATGGCAGATGCACTTTCACGTGGATAAATGGATCCTTATCCACTTTGGTGGCAAGAACAGGAAGGCAGATTACCACCTAAGTGGAATCAATTTAGGTAAAGGGGCAGTACAGAGAGATCTGGGGGTTCTTGTACACCACTCAATGAAGGTAAGCATGCAGGTACAGCAGGTAGTGAAGAAGGCTAATAGCATGCTGGCCTTCATAACAAGAGGGATTGAGTATAGAAGCAAAGAGGTCCTTCTGCAGCTGTACAGGGCCCTGGTGAGACCACACCTGGAGTACTGTGTGCAGTTCTGGTCTCCAAATTTGAGGAGAGACATTCTGGCTATTGAGGGAATGCAGCGTAGGTTCACGAGGTCAATTCCTGGAATGGCGGGATTACCTTACACTGAAAGACTGGAGCGACTGGGCTTGTGTACCCTTGAGTTTAGAAGACTGAGAGGGGATCTGGTTGAGACATATAAGATGATCAAAGGATTGGACACTCTGGCGGCAGGCAACATGTTTCCGCTGCGGGGTGAGTGCCGAAACAGAGGACACAGCTTAAAAATACGGGGTAGACCATTTAGGACAGAGATGAGGAGAAACTTCTTCACCCAGAGAGTGGTGGCTGTGTGGAATGCTCTGCCCCAGAGGGCAGTGGAGGCCCAGTCTCTGGATTCATTTAAGAAAGAGTTGGATAGAGCTCTCAAGGATAGTGGAATCAAGGGTTATGGAGATAAGGCAGGAACAGGATACTGATTAAGGATGATCAGCCATGATCATATTGAATGGTGGTGCAGGCTGGAAGGGCAGAATGGCCAACTCCTGCACCTATTGTCTATTGTCCGCCTTTCCTGACTGCCACCCGCAGACAGCGTGCAGCCCCAATCCCTTTCTTTCCGCCTTTCTTGCTGATTTTGGCAGCGCTCCGCTCTCCTCCCCTCCGTGTCTCGTGCCTGCAGGAGACTGATGCCAGGCACAGCAGCAGCAGCAGCAAAAATAACCTGCCGCTCCATTGCCTGGCACAAGACAAGTGCAGAGGGGTGACTTGAGCAGCCACTGCTGGCGGAAAAAGCCTACTGCACCTGGTATTCCCAGGCGGTCTCCCATCCAAGTACTAACCAGGCCTGAGTCTGCTTAGCTTCCGAGATCAGACGAGATCGGGCGTTTTCAGACTAGTATGGCCGTAGGCGCTGGCCCCTGCCTTTTCTCCCTACTTCAAGGCGTGCTGGCCAGCCACATTTTCTTTCTTGCTCTTTCTCTTTATCCCCTTTGGCTTTTTTTTCTCTTTTCTCTTTGCTCTTCCTCCTCCGTGCGTGCTTCCCTCCCTCCGTCCCTCCAGCTGCCTTTCAGCCAGCCCTTGCCCACCAGGCTCCTGTAGTCTCCCACATCCCCACACAGGCCAACTGCAAGCCCTCCCCCTGCTTCATAGGGCCGCAGCCTGCATTCTCTCATCCTTCCACACTCCTCCACCCCTCCATTTCGGAATGCCGGGCACTGACCAGTGGGGTACCGCACGGATCAGTACTGGGACCGCAGCTTTTTACAATCTATCTTCAGGATATACAAGATGGTATTAGCAATAACATTCGCAAATTTCATCAGCTGGGTGGCAGGGTGAAATGTGATGAGGATGTTAGGAGATTACAGGGTGACCTGGACAAGTTAGGTGAGTGCTCAGATGCATGGCAGATGCACTTTCACGTGGATAAATGGATCCTTATCCACTTTGGTGGCAAGAACAGGAAGGCAGATTACCACCTAAGTGGAATCAATTTAGGTAAAGGGGCAGTACAGAGAGATCTGGGGGTTCTTGTACACCACTCAATGAAGGTAAGCATGCAGGTACAGCAGGTAGTGAAGAAGGCTAATAGCATGCTGGCCTTCATAACAAGAGGGATTGAGTATAGAAGCAAAGAGGTCCTTCTGCAGCTGTACAGGGCCCTGGTGAGACCACACCTGGAGTACTGTGTGCAGTTCTGGTCTCCAAATTTGAGGAGAGACATTCTGGCTATTGAGGGAATGCAGCGTAGGTTCACGAGGTCAATTCCTGGAATGGCGGGATTACCTTACACTGAAAGACTGGAGCGACTGGGCTTGTGTACCCTTGAGTTTAGAAGACTGAGAGGGGATCTGGTTGAGACATATAAGATGATCAAAGGATTGGACACTCTGGCGGCAGGCAACATGTTTCCGCTGCGGGGTGAGTGCCGAAACAGAGGACACAGCTTAAAAATACGGGGTAGACCATTTAGGACAGAGATGAGGAGAAACTTCTTCACCCAGAGAGTGGTGGCTGTGTGGAATGCTCTGCCCCAGAGGGCAGTGGAGGCCCAGTCTCTGGATTCATTTAAGAAAGAGTTGGATAGAGCTCTCAAGGATAGTGGAATCAAGGGTTATGGAGATAAGGCAGGAACAGGATACTGATTAAGGATGATCAGCCATGATCATATTGAATGGTGGTGCAGGCTGGAAGGGCAGAATGGCCAACTCCTGCACCTATTGTCTATTGTCCGCCTTTCCTGACTGCCACCCGCAGACAGCGTGCAGCCCCAATCCCTTTCTTTCCGCCTTTCTTGCTGATTTTGGCAGCGCTCCGCTCTCCTCCCCTCCGTGTCTCGTGCCTGCAGGAGACTGATGCCAGGCACAGCAGCAGCAGCAGCAAAAATAACCTGCCGCTCCATTGCCTGGCACAAGACAAGTGCAGAGGGGTGACTTGAGCAGCCACTGCTGGCGGAAAAAGCCTACTGCACCTGGTATTCCCAGGCGGTCTCCCATCCAAGTACTAACCAGGCCTGAGTCTGCTTAGCTTCCGAGATCAGACGAGATCGGGCGTTTTCAGACTAGTATGGCCGTAGGCGCTGGCCCCTGCCTTTTCTCCCTACTTCAAGGCGTGCTGGCCAGCCACATTTTCTTTCTTGCTCTTTCTCTTTATCCCCTTTGGCTTTTTTTTCTCTTTTCTCTTTGCTCTTCCTCCTCCGTGCGTGCTTCCCTCCCTCCGTCCCTCCAGCTGCCTTTCAGCCAGCCCTTGCCCACCAGGCTCCTGTAGTCTCCCACATCCCCACACAGGCCAACTGCAAGCCCTCCCCCTGCTTCATAGGGCCGCAGCCTGCATTCTCTCATCCTTCCACACTCCTCCACCCCTCCATTTCGGAATGCCGGGCACTGACCAGTGGGGTACCGCACGGATCAGTACTGGGACCGCAGCTTTTTACAATCTATCTTCAGGATATACAAGATGGTATTAGCAATAACATTCGCAAATTTCATCAGCTGGGTGGCAGGGTGAAATGTGATGAGGATGTTAGGAGATTACAGGGTGACCTGGACAAGTTAGGTGAGTGCTCAGATGCATGGCAGATGCACTTTCACGTGGATAAATGGATCCTTATCCACTTTGGTGGCAAGAACAGGAAGGCAGATTACCACCTAAGTGGAATCAATTTAGGTAAAGGGGCAGTACAGAGAGATCTGGGGGTTCTTGTACACCACTCAATGAAGGTAAGCATGCAGGTACAGCAGGTAGTGAAGAAGGCTAATAGCATGCTGGCCTTCATAACAAGAGGGATTGAGTATAGAAGCAAAGAGGTCCTTCTGCAGCTGTACAGGGCCCTGGTGAGACCACACCTGGAGTACTGTGTGCAGTTCTGGTCTCCAAATTTGAGGAGAGACATTCTGGCTATTGAGGGAATGCAGCGTAGGTTCACGAGGTCAATTCCTGGAATGGCGGGATTACCTTACACTGAAAGACTGGAGCGACTGGGCTTGTGTACCCTTGAGTTTAGAAGACTGAGAGGGGATCTGGTTGAGACATATAAGATGATCAAAGGATTGGACACTCTGGCGGCAGGCAACATGTTTCCGCTGCGGGGTGAGTGCCGAAACAGAGGACACAGCTTAAAAATACGGGGTAGACCATTTAGGACAGAGATGAGGAGAAACTTCTTCACCCAGAGAGTGGTGGCTGTGTGGAATGCTCTGCCCCAGAGGGCAGTGGAGGCCCAGTCTCTGGATTCATTTAAGAAAGAGTTGGATAGAGCTCTCAAGGATAGTGGAATCAAGGGTTATGGAGATAAGGCAGGAACAGGATACTGATTAAGGATGATCAGCCATGATCATATTGAATGGTGGTGCAGGCTGGAAGGGCAGAATGGCCAACTCCTGCACCTATTGTCTATTGTCCGCCTTTCCTGACTGCCACCCGCAGACAGCGTGCAGCCCCAATCCCTTTCTTTCCGCCTTTCTTGCTGATTTTGGCAGCGCTCCGCTCTCCTCCCCTCCGTGTCTCGTGCCTGCAGGAGACTGATGCCAGGCACAGCAGCAGCAGCAAAAATAACCTGCCGCTCCATTGCCTGGCACAAGACAAGTGCAGAGGGGTGACTTGAGCAGCCACTGCTGGCGGAAAAAGCCTACTGCACCTGGTATTCCCAGGCGGTCTCCCATCCAAGTACTAACCAGGCCTGAGTCTGCTTAGCTTCCGAGATCAGACGAGATCGGGCGTTTTCAGACTAGTATGGCCGTAGGCGCTGGCCCCTGCCTTTTCTCCCTACTTCAAGGCGTGCTGGCCAGCCACATTTTCTTTCTTGCTCTTTCTCTTTATCCCCTTTGGCTTTTTTTTCTCTTTTCTCTTTGCTCTTCCTCCTCCGTGCGTGCTTCCCTCCCTCCGTCCCTCCAGCTGCCTTTCAGCCAGCCCTTGCCCACCAGGCTCCTGTAGTCTCCCACATCCCCACACAGGCCAACTGCAAGCCCTCCCCCTGCTTCATAGGGCCGCAGCCTGCATTCTCTCATCCTTCCACACTCCTCCACCCCTCCATTTCGGAATGCCGGGCACTGACCAGTGGGGTACCGCACGGATCAGTACTGGGACCGCAGCTTTTTACAATCTATCTTCAGGATATACAAGATGGTATTAGCAATAACATTCGCAAATTTCATCAGCTGGGTGGCAGGGTGAAATGTGATGAGGATGTTAGGAGATTACAGGGTGACCTGGACAAGTTAGGTGAGTGCTCAGATGCATGGCAGATGCACTT
The DNA here is from genome assembly GCF_037043375.1 of Chiloscyllium plagiosum. Classification (NCBI taxonomy): domain Eukaryota; kingdom Metazoa; phylum Chordata; class Chondrichthyes; order Orectolobiformes; family Hemiscylliidae; genus Chiloscyllium; species Chiloscyllium plagiosum. The sequence goes on along the minus strand of NW_028270141.1, from coordinate 123,197,075 downwards.
TCACGTGGATAAATGGATCCTTATCCACTTTGGTGGCAAGAACAGGAAGGCAGATTACCACCTAAGTGGAATCAATTTAGGTAAAGATGCAGTACAGAGAGATCTGGGGGTTCTTGTACACCACTCAATGAAGGTAAGCATGCAGGTACAGCAGGTAGTGAAGAAGGCTAATAGCATGCTGGCCTTCATAACAAGAGGGATTGAGTATAGAAGCAAAGAGGTCCTTCTGCAGCTGTACAGGGCCCTGGTGAGACCACACCTGGAGTACTGTGTGCAGTTCTGGTCTCCAAATTTGAGGAGAGACATTCTGGCTGTTGAGGGAATGCAGCGTAGGTTCACGAGGTCAATTCCTGGAATGACGGGATTACCTTACACTGAAAGACTGGAGCGACTGGGCTTGTGTACCCTTGAGTTTAGAAGACTGAGAGGGGATCTGGTTGAGACATATAAGATGATCAAAGGATTGGACACTCTGGCGGCAGGCAACATGTTTCCGCTGCGGGGTGAGTGCCGAAACAGAGGACACAGCTTAAAAATACGGGGTAGACCATTTAGGACAGAGATGAGGAGAAACTTCTTCACCCAGAGAGTGGTGGCTGTGTGGAATGCTCTGCCCCAGAGGGCAGTGGAGGCCCAGTCTCTGGATTCATTTAAGAAAGAGTTGGATAGAGCTCTCAAGGATAGTGGAATCAAGGGTTATGGAGATAAGGCAGGAACAGGATACTGATTAAGGATGATCAGCCATGATCATATTGAATGGTGGTGCAGGCTGGAAGGGCAGAATGGCCAACTCCTGCACCTATTGTCTATTGTCCGCCTTTCCTGACTGCCACCCGCAGACAGCGTGCAGCCCCAATCCTTTTCTTTCTGCCTTTCTTGCTGATTTTGGCAGCGCTCCGCTCTCCTCCCCTCCGTGTCTCGTGCCTGCAGGAGACTGATGCCAGGCACAGCAGCAGCAGCAAAAATAACCTGCCGCTCCATTGCCTGGCACAAGACAAGTGCAGAGGGGTGACTTGAGCAGCCACTGCTGGCGGAAAAAGCCTACTGCACCTGGTATTCCCAGGCGGTCTCCCATCCAAGTACTAACCAGGCCTGAGTCTGCTTAGCTTCCGAGATCAGACGAGATCGGGCGTTTTCAGACTAGTATGGCCGTAGGCGCTGGCCCCTGCCTTTTCTCCCTACTTCAAGGCGTGCTGGCCAGCCACATTTTCTTTCTTGCTCTTTCTCTTTATCCCCTTTGGCTTTTTTTTCTCTTTTCTCTTTGCTCTTCCTCCTCCGTGCGTGCTTCCCTCCCTCCGTCCCTCCAGCTGCCTTTCAGCCAGCCCTTGCCCACCAGGCTCCTGTAGTCTCCCACATCCCCACACAGGCCAACTGCAAGCCCTCCCCCTGCTTCATAGGGCCGCAGCCTGCATTCTCTCATCCTTCCACACTCCTCCACCCCTCCATTTCGGAATGCCGGGCACTGACCAGTGGGGTACCGCACGGATCAGTACTGGGACCGCAGCTTTTTACAATCTATCTTCAGGATATACAAGATGGTATTAGCAATAACATTCGCAAATTTCATCAGCTGGGTGGCAGGGTGAAATGTGATGAGGATGTTAGGAGATTACAGGGTGACCTGGACAAGTTAGGTGAGTGCTCAGATGCATGGCAGATGCACTTTCACGTGGATAAATGGATCCTTATCCACTTTGGTGGCAAGAACAGGAAGGCAGATTACCACCTAAGTGGAATCAATTTAGGTAAAGGGGCAGTACAGAGAGATCTGGGGGTTCTTGTACACCACTCAATGAAGGTAAGCATGCAGGTACAGCAGGTAGTGAAGAAGGCTAATAGCATGCTGGCCTTCATAACAAGAGGGATTGAGTATAGAAGCAAAGAGGTCCTTCTGCAGCTGTACAGGGCCCTGGTGAGACCACACCTGGAGTACTGTGTGCAGTTCTGGTCTCCAAATTTGAGGAGAGACATTCTGGCTGTTGAGGGAATGCAGCGTAGGTTCACGAGGTCAATTCCTGGAATGACGGGATTACCTTACACTGAAAGACTGGAGCGACTGGGCTTGTGTACCCTTGAGTTTAGAAGACTGAGAGGGGATCTGGTTGAGACATATAAGATGATCAAAGGATTGGACACTCTGGCGGCAGGCAACATGTTTCCGCTGCGGGGTGAGTGCCGAAACAGAGGACACAGCTTAAAAATACGGGGTAGACCATTTAGGACAGAGATGAGGAGAAACTTCTTCACCCAGAGAGTGGTGGCTGTGTGGAATGCTCTGCCCCAGAGGGCAGTGGAGGCCCAGTCTCTGGATTCATTTAAGAAAGAGTTGGATAGAGCTCTCAAGGATAGTGGAATCAAGGGTTATGGAGATAAGGCAGGAACAGGATACTGATTAAGGATGATCAGCCATGATCATATTGAATGGTGGTGCAGGCTGGAAGGGCAGAATGGCCAACTCCTGCACCTATTGTCTATTGTCCGCCTTTCCTGACTGCCACCCGCAGACAGCGTGCAGCCCCAATCCCTTTCTTTCCGCCTTTCTTGCTGATTTTGGCAGCGCTCCGCTCTCCTCCCCTCCGTGTCTCGTGCCTGCAGGAGACTGATGCCAGGCACAGCAGCAGCAGCAAAAATAACCTGCCGCTCCATTGCCTGGCACAAGACAAGTGCAGAGGGGTGACTTGAGCAGCCACTGCTGGCGGAAAAAGCCTACTGCACCTGGTATTCCCAGGCGGTCTCCCATCCAAGTACTAACCAGGCCTGAGTCTGCTTAGCTTCCGAGATCAGACGAGATCGGGCGTTTTCAGACTAGTATGGCCGTAGGCGCTGGCCCCTGCCTTTTCTCCCTACTTCAAGGCGTGCTGGCCAGCCACATTTTCTTTCTTGCTCTTTCTCTTTATCCCCTTTGGCTTTTTTTTCTCTTTTCTCTTTGCTCTTCCTCCTCCGTGCGTGCTTCCCTCCCTCCGTCCCTCCAGCTGCCTTTCAGCCAGCCCTTGCCCACCAGGCTCCTGTAGTCTCCCACATCCCCACACAGGCCAACTGCAAGCCCTCCCCCTGCTTCATAGGGCCGCAGCCTGCATTCTCTCATCCTTCCACACTCCTCCACCCCTCCATTTCGGAATGCCGGGCACTGACCAGTGGGGTACCGCACGGATCAGTACTGGGACCGCAGCTTTTTACAATCTATCTTCAGGATATACAAGATGGTATTAGCAATAACATTCGCAAATTTCATCAGCTGGGTGGCAGGGTGAAATGTGATGAGGATGTTAGGAGATTACAGGGTGACCTGGACAAGTTAGGTGAGTGCTCAGATGCATGGCAGATGCACTTTCACGTGGATAAATGGATCCTTATCCACTTTGGTGGCAAGAACAGGAAGGCAGATTACCACCTAAGTGGAATCAATTTAGGTAAAGATGCAGTACAGAGAGATCTGGGGGTTCTTGTACACCACTCAATGAAGGTAAGCATGCAGGTACAGCAGGTAGTGAAGAAGGCTAATAGCATGCTGGCCTTCATAACAAGAGGGATTGAGTATAGAAGCAAAGAGGTCCTTCTGCAGCTGTACAGGGCCCTGGTGAGACCACACCTGGAGTACTGTGTGCAGTTCTGGTCTCCAAATTTGAGGAGAGACATTCTGGCTGTTGAGGGAATGCAGCGTAGGTTCACGAGGTCAATTCCTGGAATGACGGGATTACCTTACACTGAAAGACTGGAGCGACTGGGCTTGTGTACCCTTGAGTTTAGAAGACTGAGAGGGGATCTGGTTGAGACATATAAGATGATCAAAGGATTGGACACTCTGGCGGCAGGCAACATGTTTCCGCTGCGGGGTGAGTGCCGAAACAGAGGACACAGCTTAAAAATACGGGGTAGACCATTTAGGACAGAGATGAGGAGAAACTTCTTCACCCAGAGAGTGGTGGCTGTGTGGAATGCTCTGCCCCAGAGGGCAGTGGAGGCCCAGTCTCTGGATTCATTTAAGAAAGAGTTGGATAGAGCTCTCAAGGATAGTGGAATCAAGGGTTATGGAGATAAGGCAGGAACAGGATACTGATTAAGGATGATCAGCCATGATCATATTGAATGGTGGTGCAGGCTGGAAGGGCAGAATGGCCAACTCCTGCACCTATTGTCTATTGTCCGCCTTTCCTGACTGCCACCCGCAGACAGCGTGCAGCCCCAATCCCTTTCTTTCCGCCTTTCTTGCTGATTTTGGCAGCGCTCCGCTCTCCTCCCCTCCGTGTCTCGTGCCTGCAGGAGACTGATGCCAGGCACAGCAGCAGCAGCAAAAATAACCTGCCGCTCCATTGCCTGGCACAAGACAAGTGCAGAGGGGTGACTTGAGCAGCCACTGCTGGCGGAAAAAGCCTACTGCACCTGGTATTCCCAGGCGGTCTCCCATCCAAGTACTAACCAGGCCTGAGTCTGCTTAGCTTCCGAGATCAGACGAGATCGGGCGTTTTCAGACTAGTATGGCCGTAGGCGCTGGCCCCTGCCTTTTCTCCCTACTTCAAGGCGTGCTGGCCAGCCACATTTTCTTTCTTGCTCTTTCTCTTTATCCCCTTTGGCTTTTTTTTCTCTTTTCTCTTTGCTCTTCCTCCTCCGTGCGTGCTTCCCTCCCTCCGTCCCTCCAGCTGCCTTTCAGCCAGCCCTTGCCCACCAGGCTCCTGTAGTCTCCCACATCCCCACACAGGCCAACTGCAAGCCCTCCCCCTGCTTCATAGGGCCGCAGCCTGCATTCTCTCATCCTTCCACACTCCTCCACCCCTCCATTTCGGAATGCCGGGCACTGACCAGTGGGGTACCGCACGGATCAGTACTGGGACCGCAGCTTTTTACAATCTATCTTCAGGATATACAAGATGGTATTAGCAATAACATTCGCAAATTTCATCAGCTGGGTGGCAGGGTGAAATGTGATGAGGATGTTAGGAGATTACAGGGTGACCTGGACAAGTTAGGTGAGTGCTCAGATGCATGGCAGATGCACTTTCACGTGGATAAATGGATCCTTATCCACTTTGGTGGCAAGAACAGGAAGGCAGATTACCACCTAAGTGGAATCAATTTAGGTAAAGGGGCAGTACAGAGAGATCTGGGGGTTCTTGTACACCACTCAATGAAGGTAAGCATGCAGGTACAGCAGGTAGTGAAGAAGGCTAATAGCATGCTGGCCTTCATAACAAGAGGGATTGAGTATAGAAGCAAAGAGGTCCTTCTGCAGCTGTACAGGGCCCTGGTGAGACCACACCTGGAGTACTGTGTGCAGTTCTGGTCTCCAAATTTGAGGAGAGACATTCTGGCTATTGAGGGAATGCAGCGTAGGTTCACGAGGTCAATTCCTGGAATGGCGGGATTACCTTACACTGAAAGACTGGAGCGACTGGGCTTGTGTACCCTTGAGTTTAGAAGACTGAGAGGGGATCTGGTTGAGACATATAAGATGATCAAAGGATTGGACACTCTGGCGGCAGGCAACATGTTTCCGCTGCGGGGTGAGTGCCGAAACAGAGGACACAGCTTAAAAATACGGGGTAGACCATTTAGGACAGAGATGAGGAGAAACTTCTTCACCCAGAGAGTGGTGGCTGTGTGGAATGCTCTGCCCCAGAGGGCAGTGGAGGCCCAGTCTCTGGATTCATTTAAGAAAGCGTTGGATAGAGCTCTCAAGGATAGTGGAATCAAGGGTTATGGAGATAAGGCAGGAACAGGATACTGATTAAGGATGATCAGCCATGATCATATTGAATGGTGGTGCAGGCTGGAAGGGCAGAATGGCCAACTCCTGCACCTATTGTCTATTGTCCGCCTTTCCTGACTGCCACCCGCAGACAGCGTGCAGCCCCAATCCCTTTCTTTCCGCCTTTCTTGCTGATTTTGGCAGCGCTCCGCTCTCCTCCCCTCCGTGTCTCGTGCCTGCAGGAGACTGATGCCAGGCACAGCAGCAGCAGCAAAAATAACCTGCCGCTCCATTGCCTGGCACAAGACAAGTGCAGAGGGGTGACTTGAGCAGCCACTGCTGGCGGAAAAAGCCTACTGCACCTGGTATTCCCAGGCGGTCTCCCATCCAAGTACTAACCAGGCCTGAGTCTGCTTAGCTTCCGAGATCAGACGAGATCGGGCGTTTTCAGACTAGTATGGCCGTAGGCGCTGGCCCCTGCCTTTTCTCCCTACTTCAAGGCGTGCTGGCCAGCCACATTTTCTTTCTTGCTCTTTCTCTTTATCCCCTTTGGCTTTTTTTTCTCTTTTCTCTTTGCTCTTCCTCCTCCGTGCGTGCTTCCCTCCCTCCGTCCCTCCAGCTGCCTTTCAGCCAGCCCTTGCCCACCAGGCTCCTGTAGTCTCCCACATCCCCACACAGGCCAACTGCAAGCCCTCCCCCTGCTTCATAGGGCCGCAGCCTGCATTCTCTCATCCTTCCACACTCCTCCACCCCTCCATTTCGGAATGCCAGGCACTGACCAGTGGGGTACCGCACGGATCAGTACTGGGACCGCAGCTTTTTACAATCTATCTTCAGGATATACAAGATGGTATTAGCAATAACATTCGCAAATTTCATCAGCTGGGTGGCAGGGTGAAATGTGATGAGGATGTTAGGAGATTACAGGGTGACCTGGACAAGTTAGGTGAGTGCTCAGATGCATGGCAGATGCACTTTCACGTGGATAAATGGATCCTTATCCACTTTGGTGGCAAGAACAGGAAGGCAGATTACCACCTAAGTGGAATCAATTTAGGTAAAGGGGCAGTACAGAGAGATCTGGGGGTTCTTGTACACCACTCAATGAAGGTAAGCATGCAGGTACAGCAGGTAGTGAAGAAGGCTAATAGCATGCTGGCCTTCATAACAAGAGGGATTGAGTATAGAAGCAAAGAGGTCCTTCTGCAGCTGTACAGGGCCCTGGTGAGACCACACCTGGAGTACTGTGTGCAGTTCTGGTCTCCAAATTTGAGGAGAGACATTCTGGCTATTGAGGGAATGCAGCGTAGGTTCACGAGGTCAATTCCTGGAATGGCGGGATTACCTTACACTGAAAGACTGGAGCGACTGGGCTTGTGTACCCTTGAGTTTAGAAGACTGAGAGGGGATCTGGTTGAGACATATAAGATGATCAAAGGATTGGACACTCTGGCGGCAGGCAACATGTTTCCGCTGCGGGGTGAGTGCCGAAACAGAGGACACAGCTTAAAAATACGGGGTAGACCATTTAGGACAGAGATGAGGAGAAACTTCTTCACCCAGAGAGTGGTGGCTGTGTGGAATGCTCTGCCCCAGAGGGCAGTGGAGGCCCAGTCTCTGGATTCATTTAAGAAAGAGTTGGATAGAGCTCTCAAGGATAGTGGAATCAAGGGTTATGGAGATAAGGCAGGAACAGGATACTGATTAAGGATGATCAGCCATGATCATATTGAATGGTGGTGCAGGCTGGAAGGGCAGAATGGCCAACTCCTGCACCTATTGTCTATTGTCCGCCTTTCCTGACTGCCACCCGCAGACAGCGTGCAGCCCCAATCCCTTTCTTTCCGCCTTTCTTGCTGATTTTGGCAGCGCTCCGCTCTCCTCCCCTCCGTGTCTCGTGCCTGCAGGTGACTGATGCCAGGCACAGCAGCAGCAGCAAAAATAACCTGCCGCTCCATTGCCTGGCACAAGACAAGTGCAGAGGGATGACTTGAGCAGCCACTGCTGGCGGAAAAAGCCTACTGCACCTGGTATTCCCAGGCGGTCTCCCATCCAAGTACTAACCAGGCCGGAGTCTACTTAGCTTCCGAGATCAGACGAGATCGGGCGTTTTCAGACTAGTATGGCCGTAGGCGCTGGCCCCTGCCTTTTCTCCCTACTTCAAGGCGTGCTGGCCAGCCACATTTTCTTTCTTGCTCTTTCTCTTTATCCCCTTTGGCTTTTTTTTCTCTTTTCTCTTTGCTCTTCCTCCTCCGTGCGTGCTTCCCTCCCTCCGTCCCTCCAGCTGCCTTTCAGCCAGCCCTTGCCCACCAGGCTCCTGTAGTCTCCCACATCCCCACACAGGCCAACTGCAAGCCCTCCCCCTGCTTCATAGGGCCGCAGCCTGCATTCTCTCATCCTTCCACACTCCTCCACCCCTCCATTTCGGAATGCCGGGCACTGACCAGTGGGGTACCGCACGGATCAGTACTGGGACCGCAGCTTTTTACAATCTATCTTCAGGATATACAAGATGGTATTAGCAATAACATTCGCAAATTTCATCAGCTGGGTGGCAGGGTGAAATGTGATGAGGATGTTAGGAGATTACAGGGTGACCTGGACAAGTTAGGTGAGTGCTCAGATGCATGGCAGATGCACTTTCACGTGGATAAATGGATCCTTATCCACTTTGGTGGCAAGAACAGGAAGGCAGATTACCACCTAAGTGGAATCAATTTAGGTAAAGGGGCAGTACAGAGAGATCTGGGGGTTCTTGTACACCACTCAATGAAGGTAAGCATGCAGGTACAGCAGGTAGTGAAGAAGGCTAATAGCATGCTGGTCTTCATAACAAGAGGGATTGAGTATAGAAGCAAAGAGGTCCTTCTGCAGCTGTACAGGGCCCTGGTGAGACCACACCTGGAGTACTGTGTGCAGTTCTGGTCTCCAAATTTGAGGAGAGACATTCTGGCTATTGAGGGAATGCAGCGTAGGTTCACGAGGTCAATTCCTGGAATGGCGGGATTACCTTACACTGAAAGACTGGAGCGACTGGGCTTGTGTACCCTTGAGTTTAGAAGACTGAGAGGGGATCTGGTTGAGACATATAAGATGATCAAAGGATTGGACACTCTGGCGGCAGGCAACATGTTTCCGCTGCGGGGTGAGTGCCGAAACAGAGGACACAGCTTAAAAATACGGGGTAGACCATTTAGGACAGAGATGAGGAGAAACTTCTTCACCCAGAGAGTGGTGGCTGTGTGGAATGCTCTGCCCCAGAGGGCAGTGGAGGCCCAGTCTCTGGATTCATTTAAGAAAGAGTTGGATAGAGCTCTCAAGGATAGTGGAATCAAGGGTTATGGAGATAAGGCAGGAACAGGATACTGATTAAGGATGATCAGCCATGATCATATTGAATGGTGGTGCAGGCTGGAAGGGCAGAATGGCCAACTCCTGCACCTATTGTCTATTGTCCGCCTTTCCTGACTGCCACCCGCAGACAGCGTGCAGCCCCAATCCCTTTCTTTCCGCCTTTCTTGCTGATTTTGGCAGCGCTCCGCTCTCCTCCCCTCCGTGTCTCGTGCCTGCAGGAGACTGATGCCAGGCACAGCAGCAGCAGCAAAAATAACCTGCCGCTCCATTGCCTGGCACAAGACAAGTGCAGAGGGGTGACTTGAGCAGCCACTGCTGGCGGAAAAAGCCTACTGCACCTGGTATTCCCTGGCGGTCTCCGATCCAAGTACTAACCAGGCCTGAGTCTGCTTTGCTTCCGAGATCAGACGAGATCGGGCGTTTTCAGACTAGTATGGCCGTAGGCGCTGGCCCCTGCCTTTTCTCCCTACTTCAAGGCGTGCTGGCCAGCCACATTTTCTTTCTTGCTCTTTCTCTTTATCCCCTTTGGCTTTTTTTTCTCTTTTCTCTTTGCTCTTCCTCCTCCGTGCGTGCTTCCCTCCCTCCGTCCCTCCAGCTGCCTTTCAGCCAGCCCTTGCCCACCAGGCTCCTGTAGTCTCCCACATCCCCACACAGGCCAACTGCAAGCCCTCCCCCTGCTTCATAGGGCCGCAGCCTGCATTCTCTCATCCTTCCACACTCCTCCACCCCTCCATTTCGGAATGCCGGGCACTGACCAGTGGGGTACCGCACGGATCAGTACTGGGACCGCAGCTTTTTACAATCTATCTTCAGGATATACAAGATGGTATTAGCAATAACATTCGCAAATTTCATCAGCTGGGTGGCAGGGTGAAATGTGATGAGGATGTTAGGAGATTACAGGGTGACCTGGACAAGTTAGGTGAGTGCTCAGATGCATGGCAGATGCACTTTCACGTGGATAAATGGATCCTTATCCACTTTGGTGGCAAGAACAGGAAGGCAGATTACCACCTAAGTGGAATCAATTTAGGTAAAGGGGCAGTACAGAGAGATCTGGGGGTTCTTGTACACCACTCAATGAAGGTAAGCATGCAGGTACAGCAGGTAGTGAAGAAGGCTAATAGCATGCTGGCCTTCATAACAAGAGGGATTGAGTATAGAAGCAAAGAGGTCCTTCTGCAGCTGTACAGGGCCCTGGTGAGACCACACCTGGAGTACTGTGTGCAGTTCTGGTCTCCAAATTTGAGGAGAGACATTCTGGCTATTGAGGGAATGCAGCGTAGGTTCACGAGGTCAATTCCTGGAATGGCGGGATTACCTTACACTGAAAGACTGGAGCGACTGGGCTTGTGTACCCTTGAGTTTAGAAGACTGAGAGGGGATCTGGTTGAGACATATAAGATGATCAAAGGATTGGACACTCTGGCGGCAGGCAACATGTTTCCGCTGCGGGGTGAGTGCCGAAACAGAGGACACAGCTTAAAAATACGGGGTAGACCATTTAGGACAGAGATGAGGAGAAACTTCTTCACCCAGAGAGTGGTGGCTGTGTGGAATGCTCTGCCCCAGAGGGCAGTGGAGGCCCAGTCTCTGGATTCATTTAAGAAAGAGTTGGATAGAGCTCTCAAGGATAGTGGAATCAAGGGTTATGGAGATAAGGCAGGAACAGGATACTGATTAAGGATGATCAGCCATGATCATATTGAATGGTGGTGCAGGCTGGAAGGGCAGAATGGCCAACTCCTGCACCTATTGTCTATTGTCCGCCTTTCCTGACTGCCACCCGCAGACAGCGTGCAGCCCCAATCCCTTTCTTTCCGCCTTTCTTGCTGATTTTGGCAGCGCTCCGCTCTCCTCCCCTCCGTGTCTCGTGCCTGCAGGAGACTGATGCCAGGCACAGCAGCAGCAGCAGCAAAAATAACCTGCCGCTCCATTGCCTGGCACAAGACAAGTGCAGAGGGGTGACTTGAGCAGCCACTGCTGGCGGAAAAAGCCTACTGCACCTGGTATTCCCAGGCGGTCTCCCATCCAAGTACTAACCAGGCCTGAGTCTGCTTAGCTTCCGAGATCAGACGAGATCAGGCGTTTTCAGACTAGTATGGCCGTAGGCGCTGGCCCCTGCCTTTTCTCCCTACTTCAAGGCGTGCTGGCCAGCCACATTTTCTTTCTTGCTCTTTCTCTTTATCCCCTTTGGCTTTTTTTTCTCTTTTCTCTTTGCTCTTCCTCCTCCGTGCGTGCTTCCCTCCCTCCGTCCCTCCAGCTGCCTTTCAGCCAGCCCTTGCCCACCAGGCTCCTGTAGTCTCCCACATCCCCACACAGGCCAACTGCAAGCCCTCCCCCTGCTTCATAGGGCCGCAGCCTGCATTCTCTCATCCTTCCACACTCCTCCACCCCTCCATTTCGGAATGCCAGGCACTGACCAGTGGGGTACCGCACGGATCAGTACTGGGACCGCAGCTTTTTACAATCTATCTTCAGGATATACAAGATGGTATTAGCAATAACATTCGCAAATTTCATCAGCTGGGTGGCAGGGTGAAATGTGATGAGGATGTTAGGAGATTACAGGGTGACCTGGACAAGTTAGGTGAGTGCTCAGATGCATGGCAGATGCACTTTCACGTGGATAAATGGATCCTTATCCACTTTGGTGGCAAGAACAGGAAGGCAGATTACCACCTAAGTGGAATCAATTTAGGTAAAGGGGCAGTACAGAGAGATCTGGGGGTTCTTGTACACCACTCAATGAAGGTAAGCATGCAGGTACAGCAGGTAGTGAAGAAGGCTAATAGCATGCTGGCCTTCATAACAAGAGGGATTGAGTATAGAAGCAAAGAGGTCCTTCTGCAGCTGTACAGGGCCCTGGTGAGACCACACCTGGAGTACTGTGTGCAGTTCTGGTCTCCAAATTTGAGGAGAGACATTCTGGCTATTGAGGGAATGCAGCGTAGGTTCACGAGGTCAATTCCTGGAATGGCGGGATTACCTTACACTGAAAGACTGGAGCGACTGGGCTTGTGTACCCTTGAGTTTAGAAGACTGAGAGGGGATCTGGTTGAGACATATAAGATGATCAAAGGATTGGACACTCTGGCGGCAGGCAACATGTTTCCGCTGCGGGGTGAGTGCCGAAACAGAGGACACAGCTTAAAAATACGGGGTAGACCATTTAGGACAGAGATGAGGAGAAACTTCTTCACCCAGAGAGTGGTGGCTGTGTGGAATGCTCTGCCCCAGAGGGCAGTGGAGGCCCAGTCTCTGGATTCATTTAAGAAAGAGTTGGATAGAGCTCTCAAGAATAGTGGAATCAAGGGTTATGGAGATAAGGCAGGAACAGGATACTGATTAAGGATGATCAGCCATGATCATATTGAATGGTGGTGCAGGCTGGAAGGGCAGAATGGCCAACTCCTGCACCTATTGTCTATTGTCTGCCTTTCCTGACTGCCACCCGCAGACAGCGTGCAGCCCCAATCCCTTTCTTTCCGCCTTTCTTGCTGATTTTGGCAGCGCTCCGCTCTCCTCCCTTCCGTGTCTCGTGCCTGCAGGAGACTGATGCCAGGCACAGCAGCAGCAGCAAAAATAACCTGCCGCTCCATTGCCTGGCACAAGACAAGTGCAGAGGGGTGACTTGAGCAGCCACTGCTGGCGGAAAAAGCCTACTGCACCTGGTATTCCCAGGCGGTCTCCCATCCAAGTACTAACCAGGCCTGAGTCTGCTTAGCTTCCGAGATCAGACGAGATCGGGCGTTTTCAGACTAGTATGGCCGTAGGCGCTGGCCCCTGCCTTTTCTCCCTACTTCAAGGCATGCTGGCCAGCCACATTTTCTTTCTTGCTCTTTCTCTTTATCCCCTTTGGCTTTTTTTTCTCTTTTCTCTTTGCTCTTCCTCCTCCGTGCGTGCTTCCCTCCCTCCGTCCCTCCAGCTGCCTTTCAGCCAGCCCTTGCCCACCAGGCTCCTGTAGTCTCCCACATCCCCACACAGGCCAACTGCAAGCCCTCCCCCTGCTTCATAGGGCCGCAGCCTGCATTCTCTCATCCTTCCACACTCCTCCACCCCTCCATTTCGGAATGCCAGGCACTGACCAGTGGGGTACCGCACGGATCAGTACTGGGACCGCAGCTTTTTACAATCTATCTTCAGGATATACAAGATGGTATTAGCAATAACATTCGCAAATTTCATCAGCTGGGTGGCAGGGTGAAATGTGATGAGGATGTTAGGAGATTACAGGGTGACCTGGACAAGTTAGGTGAGTGCTCAGATGCATGGCAGATGCACTTTCACGTGGATAAATGGATCCTTATCCACTTTGGTGGCAAGAACAGGAAGGCAGATTACCACCTAAGTGGAATCAATTTAGGTAAAGGGGCAGTACAGAGAGATCTGGGGGTTCTTGTACACCACTCAATGAAGGTAAGCATGCAGGTACAGCAGGTAGTGAAGAAGGCTAATAGCATGCTGGCCTTCATAACAAGAGGGATTGAGTATAGAAGCAAAGAGGTCCTTCTGCAGCTGTACAGGGCCCTGGTGAGACCACACCTGGAGTACTGTGTGCAGTTCTGGTCTCCAAATTTGAGGAGAGACATTCTGGCTATTGAGGGAATGCAGCGTAGGTTCACGAGGTCAATTCCTGGAATGGCGGGATTACCTTACACTGAAAGACTGGAGCGACTGGGCTTGTGTACCCTTGAGTTTAGAAGACTGAGAGGGGATCTGGTTGAGACATATAAGATGATCAAAGGATTGGACACTCTGGCGGCAGGCAACATGTTTCCGCTGCGGGGTGAGTGCCGAAACAGAGGACACAGCTTAAAAATACGGGGTAGACCATTTAGGACAGAGATGAGGAGAAACTTCTTCACCCAGAGAGTGGTGGCTGTGTGGAATGCTCTGCCCCAGAGGGCAGTGGAGGCCCAGTCTCTGGATTCATTTAAGAAAGAGTTGGATAGAGTTCTCAAGGATAGTGGAATCAAGGGTTATGGAGATAAGGCAGGAACAGGATACTGATTAAGGATGATCAGCCATGATCATATTGAATGGTGGTGCAGGCTGGAAGGGCAGAATGGCCAACTCCTGCACCTATTGTCTATTGTCCGCCTTTCCTGACTGCCACCCGCAGACAGCGTGCAGCCCCAATCCCTTTCTTTCCGCCTTTCTTGCTGATTTTGGCAGCGCTCCGCTCTCCTCCCCTCCGTGTCTCGTGCCTGCAGGAGACTGATGCCAGGCACAGCAGCAGCAGCAAAAATAACCTGCCGCTCCATTGCCTGGCACAAGACAAGTGCAGAGGGGTGACTTGAGCAGCCACTGCTGGCGGAAAAAGCCTACTGCACCTGGTATTCCCAGGCGGTCTCCCATCCAAGTACGAACCAGGCCTGAGTCTGCTTAGCTTCCGAGATCAGACGAGATCGGGCGTTTTCAGACTAGTATGGCCGTAGGCGCTGGCCCCTGCCTTTTCTCCCTACTTCAAGGCGTGCTGGCCAGCCACATTTTCTTTCTTGCTCTTTCTCTTTATCCCCTTTGGCTTTTTTTTCTCTTTTCTCTTTGCTCTTCCTCCTCCGTGCGTGCTTCCCTCCCTCCGTCCCTCCAGCTGCCTTTCAGCCAGCCCTTGCCCACCAGGCTCCTGTAGTCTCCCACATCCCCACACAGGCCAACTGCAAGCCCTCCCCCTGCTTCATAGGGCCGCAGCCTGCATTCTCTCATCCTTCCACACTCCTCCACCCCTCCATTTCGGAATGCCGGGCACTGACCAGTGGGGTACCGCACGGATCAGTACTGGGACCGCAGCTTTTTACAATCTATCTTCAGGATATACAAGATGGTATTAGCAATAACATTCGCAAATTTCATCAGCTGGGTGGCAGGGTGAAATGTGATGAGGATGTTAGGAGATTACAGGGTGACCTGGACAAGTTAGGTGAGTGCTCAGATGCATGGCAGATGCACTTTCACGTGGATAAATGGATCCTTATCCACTTTGGTGGCAAGAACAGGAAGGCAGATTACCACCTAAGTGGAATCAATTTAGGTAAAGGGGCAGTACAGAGAGATCTGGGGGTTCTTGTACACCACTCAATGAAGGTAAGCATGCAGGTACAGCAGGTAGTGAAGAAGGCTAATAGCATGCTGGTCTTCATAACAAGAGGGATTGAGTATAGAAGCAAAGAGGTCCTTCTGCAGCTGTACAGGGCCCTGGTGAGACCACACCTGGAGTACTGTGTGCAGTTCTGGTCTCCAAATTTGAGGAGAGACATTCTGGCTATTGAGGGAATGCAGCGTAGGTTCACGAGGTCAATTCCTGGAATGGCGGGATTACCTTACACTGAAAGACTGGAGCGACTGGGCTTGTGTACCCTTGAGTTTAGAAGACTGAGAGGGGATCTGGTTGAGACATATAAGATGATCAAAGGATTGGACACTCTGGCGGCAGGCAACATGTTTCCGCTGCGGGGTGAGTGCCGAAACAGAGGACACAGCTTAAAAATACGGGGTAGACCATTTAGGATAGAGATGAGGAGAAACTTCTTCACCCAGAGAGTGGTGGCTGTGTGGAATGCTCTGCCCCAGAGGGCAGTGGAGGCCCAGTCTCTGGATTCATTTAAGAAAGAGTTGGATAGAGCTCTCAAGGATAGTGGAATCAAGGGTTATGGAGATAAGGCAGGAACAGGATACTGATTAAGGATGATCAGCCATGATCATATTGAATGGTGGTGCAGGCTGGAAGGGCAGAATGGCCAACTCCTGCACCTATTGTCTATTGTCCGCCTTTCCTGACTGCCACCCGCAGACAGCGTGCAGCCCCAATCCCTTTCTTTCCGCCTTTCTTGCTGATTTTGGCAGCGCTCCGCTCTCCTCCCCTCCGTGTCTCGTGCCTGCAGGAGACTGATGCCAGGCACAGCAGCAGCAGCAAAAATAACCTGCCGCTCCATTGCCTGGCACAAGACAAGTGCAGAGGGGTGACTTGAGCAGCCACTGCTGGCGGAAAAAGCCTACTGCACCTGGTATTCCCAGGCGGTCTCCCATCCAAGTACTAACCAGGCCTGAGTCTACTTAGCTTCCGAGATCAGACGAGATCAGGCGTTTTCAGACTAGTATGGCCGTAGGCGCTGGCCCCTGCCTTTTCTCCCTACTTCAAGGCGTGCTGGCCAGCCACATTTTCTTTCTTGCTCTTTCTCTTTATCCCCTTTGGCTTTTTTTTCTCTTTTCTCTTTGCTCTTCCTCCTCCGTGCGTGCTTCCCTCCCTCCGTCCCTCCAGCTGCCTTTCAGCCAGCCCTTGCCCACCAGGCTCCTGTAGTCTCCCACATCCCCACACAGGCCAACTGCAAGCCCTCCCCCTGCTTCATAGGGCCGCAGCCTGCATTCTCTCATCCTTCCACACTCCTCCACCCCTCCATTTCGGAATGCCGGGCACTGACCAGTGGGGTACCGCACGGATCAGTACTGGGACCGCAGCTTTTTACAATCTATCTTCAGGATATACAAGATGGTATTAGCAATAACATTCGCAAATTTCATCAGCTGGGTGGCAGGGTGAAATGTGATGAGGATGTTAGGAGATTACAGGGTGACCTGGACAAGTTAGGTGAGTGCTCAGATGCATGGCAGATGCACTTTCACGTGGATAAATGGATCCTTATCCACTTTGGTGGCAAGAACAGGAAGGCAGATTACCACCTAAGTGGAATCAATTTAGGTAAAGGGGCAGTACAGAGAGATCTGGGGGTTCTTGTACACCACTCAATGAAGGTAAGCATGCAGGTACAGCAGGTAGTGAAGAAGGCTACCTTCTGGCCTTCATAACAAGAGGGATTGAGTATAGAAGCAAAGAGGTCCTTCTGCAGCTGTACAGGGCCCTGGTGAGACCACACCTGGAGTACTGTGTGCAGTTCTGGTCTCCAAATTTGAGGAGAGACATTCTGGCTATTGAGGGAATGCAGCGTAGGTTCACGAGGTCAATTCCTGGAATGGCGGGATTACCTTACACTGAAAGACTGGAGCGACTGGGCTTGTGTACCCTTGAGTTTAGAAGACTGAGAGGGGATCTGGTTGAGACATATAAGATGATCAAAGGATTGGACACTCTGGCGGCAGGCAACATGTTTCCGCTGCGGGGTGAGTGCCGAAACAGAGGACACAGCTTAAAAATACGGGGTAGACCATTTAGGACAGAGATGAGGAGAAACTTCTTCACCCAGAGAGTGGTGGCTGTGTGGAATGCTCTGCCCCAGAGGGCAGTGGAGGCCCAGTCTCTGGATTCATTTAAGAAAGAGTTGGATAGAGCTCTCAAGGATAGTGGAATCAAGGGTTATGGAGATAAGGCAGGAACAGGATACTGATTAAGGATGATCAGCCATGATCATATTGAATGGTGGTGCAGGCTGGAAGGGCAGAATGGCCAACTCCTGCACCTATTGTCTATTGTCCGCCTTTCCTGACTGCCACCCGCAGACAGCGTGCAGCCCCAATCCCTTTCTTTCCGCCTTTCTTGCTGATTTTGGCAGCGCTCCGCTCTCCTCCCCTCCGTGTCTCGTGCCTGCAGGTGACTGATGCCAGGCACAGCAGCAGCAGCAAAAATAACCTGCCGCTCCATTGCCTGGCACAAGACAAGTGCAGAGGGATGACTTGAGCAGCCACTGCTGGCGGAAAAAGCCTACTGCACCTGGTATTCCCAGGCGGTCTCCCATCCAAGTACTAACCAGGCCTGAGTCTACTTAGCTTCCGAGATCAGACGAGATCGGGCGTTTTCAGACTAGTATGGCCGTAGGCGCTGGCCCCTGCCTTTTCTCCCTACTTCAAGGCGTGCTGGCCAGCCACATTTTCTTTCTTGCTCTTTCTCTTTATCCCCTTTGGCTTTTTTTTCTCTTTTCTCTTTGCTCTTCCTCCTCCGTGCGTGCTTCCCTCCCTCCGTCCCTCCAGCTGCCTTTCAGCCAGCCCTTGCCCACCAGGCTCCTGTAGTCTCCCACATCCCCACACAGGCCAACTGCAAGCCCTCCCCCTGCTTCATAGGGCCGCAGCCTGCATTCTCTCATCCTTCCACACTCCTCCACCCCTCCATTTCGGAATGCCGGGCACTGACCAGTGGGGTACCGCACGGATCAGTACTGGGACCGCAGCTTTTTACAATCTATCTTCAGGATATACAAGATGGTATTAGCAATAACATTCGCAAATTTCATCAGCTGGGTGGCAGGGTGAAATGTGATGAGGATCTTAGGAGATTACAGGGTGACCTGGACAAGTTAGGTGAGTGCTCAGATGCATGGCAGATGCACTTTCACGTGGATAAATGGATCCTTATCCACTTTGGTGGCAAGAACAGGAAGGCAGATTACCACCTAAGTGGAATCAATTTAGGTAAAGGGGCAGTACAGAGAGATCTGGGGGTTCTTGTACACCACTCAATGAAGGTAAGCATGCAGGTACAGCAGGTAGTGAAGAAGGCTAATAGCATGCTGGCCTTCATAACAAGAGGGATTGAGTATAGAAGCAAAGAGGTCCTTCTGCAGCTGTACAGGGCCCTGGTGAGACCACACCTGGAGTACTGTGTGCAGTTCTGGTCTCCAAATTTGAGGAGAGACATTCTGGCTATTGAGGGAATGCAGCGTAGGTTCACGAGGTCAATTCCTGGAATGGCGGGATTACCTTACACTGAAAGACTGGAGCGACTGGGCTTGTGTACCCTTGAGTTTAGAAGACTGAGAGGGGATCTGGTTGAGACATATAAGATGATCAAAGGATTGGACACTCTGGCGGCAGGCAACATGTTTCCGCTGCGGGGTGAGTGCCGAAACAGAGGACACAGCTTAAAAATACGGGGTAGACCATTTAGGACAGAGATGAGGAGAAACTTCTTCACCCAGAGAGTGGTGGCTGTGTGGAATGCTCTGCCCCAGAGGGCAGTGGAGGCCCAGTCTCTGGATTCATTTAAGAAAGAGTTGGATAGAGCTCTCAAGGATAGTGGAATCAAGGGTTATGGAGATAAGGCAGGAACAGGATACTGATTAAGGATGATCAGCCATGATCATATTGAATGGTGGTGCAGGCTGGAAGGGCAGAATGGCCAACTCCTGCACCTATTGTCTATTGTCCGCCTTTCCTGACTGCCACCCGCAGACAGCGTGCAGCCCCAATCCCTTTCTTTCCGCCTTTCTTGCTGATTTTGGCAGCGCTCCGCTCTCCTCCCCTCCGTGTCTCGTGCCTGCAGGAGACTGATGCCAGGCACAGCAGCAGCAGCAGCAAAAATAACCTGCCGCTCCATTGCCTGGCACAAGACAAGTGCAGAGGGGTGACTTGAGCAGCCACTGCTGGCGGAAAAAGCCTACTGCACCTGGTATTCCCAGGCGGTCTCCCATCCAAGTACTAACCAGGCCTGAGTCTGCTTAGCTTCCGAGATCAGACGAGATCAGGCGTTTTCAGACTAGTATGGCCGTAGGCGCTGGCCCCTGCCTTTTCTCCCTACTTCAAGGCGTGCTGGCCAGCCACATTTTCTTTCTTGCTCTTTGTCTTTATCCCCTTTGGCTTTTTTTTCTCTTTTCTCTTTGCTCTTCCTCCTCCGTGCGTGCTTCCCTCCCTCCGTCCCTCCAGCTGCCTTTCAGCCAGCCCTTGCCCACCAGGCTCCTGTAGTCTCCCACATCCCCACACAGGCCAACTGCAAGCCCTCCCCCTGCTTCATAGGGCCGCAGCCTGCATTCTCTCATCCTTCCACACTCCTCCACCCCTCCATTTCGGAATGCCAGGCACTGACCAGTGGGGTACCGCACGGATCAGTACTGGGACCGCAGCTTTTTACAATCTATCTTCAGGATATACAAGATGGTATTAGCAATAACATTCGCAAATTTCATCAGCTGGGTGGCAGGGTGAAATGTGATGAGGATGTTAGGAGATTACAGGGTGACCTGGACAAGTTAGGTGAGTGCTCAGATGCATGGCAGATGCACTTTCACGTGGATAAATGGATCCTTATCCACTTTGGTGGCAAGAACAGGAAGGCAGATTACCACCTAAGTGGAATCAATTTAGGTAAAGGGGCAGTACAGAGAGATCTGGGGGTTCTTGTACACCACTCAATGAAGGTAAGCATGCAGGTACAGCAGGTAGTGAAGAAGGCTAATAGCATGCTGGCCTTCATAACAAGAGGGATTGAGTATAGAAGCAAAGAGGTCCTTCTGCAGCTGTACAGGGCCCTGGTGAGACCACACCTGGAGTACTGTGTGCAGTTCTGGTCTCCAAATTTGAGGAGAGACATTCTGGCTATTGAGGGAATGCAGCGTAGGTTCACGAGGTCAATTCCTGGAATGGCGGGATTACCTTACACTGAAAGACTGGAGCGACTGGGCTTGTGTACCCTTGAGTTTAGAAGACTGAGAGGGGATCTGGTTGAGACATATAAGATGATCAAAGGATTGGACACTCTGGCGGCAGGCAACATGTTTCCGCTGCGGGGTGAGTGCCGAAACAGAGGACACAGCTTAAAAATACGGGGTAGACCATTTAGGACAGAGATGAGGAGAAACTTCTTCACCCAGAGAGTGGTGGCTGTGTGGAATGCTCTGCCCCAGAGGGCAGTGGAGGCCCAGTCTCTGGATTCATTTAAGAAAGAGTTGGATAGAGCTCTCAAGGATAGTGGAATCAAGGGTTATGGAGATAAGGCAGGAACAGGATACTGATTAAGGATGATCAGCCATGATCATATTGAATGGTGGTGCAGGCTGGAAGGGCAGAATGGCCAACTCCTGCACCTATTGTCTATTGTCCGCCTTTCCTGACTGCCACCCGCAGACAGCGTGCAGCCCCAATCCCTTTCTTTCCGCCTTTCTTGCTGATTTTGGCAGCGCTCCGCTCTCCTCCCCTCCGTGTCTCGTGCCTGCAGGTGACTGATGCCAGGCACAGCAGCAGCAGCAAAAATATCCTGCCGCTCCATTGCCTGGCACAAGACAAGTGCAGAGGGATGACTTGAGCAGCCACTGCTGGCGGAAAAAGCCTACTGCACCTGGTATTCCCAGGCGGTCTCCCATCCAAGTACTAACCAGGCCTGAGTCTACTTAGCTTCCGAGATCAGACGAGATTGGGCGTTTTCAGACTAGTATGGCCGTAGGCGCTGGCCCCTGCCTTTTCTCCCTACTTCAAGGCGTGCTGGCCAGCCACATTTTCTTTCTTGCTCTTTCTCTTTATCCCCTTTGGCTTTTTTTTCTCTTTTCTCTTTGCTCTTCCTCCTCCGTGCGTGCTTCCCTCCCTCCGTCCCTCCAGCTGCCTTTCAGCCAGCCCTTGCCCACCAGGCTCCTGTAGTCTCCCACATCCCCACACAGGCCAACTGCAAGCCCTCCCCCTGCTTCATAGGGCCGCAGCCTGCATTCTCTCATCCTTCCACACTCCTCCACCCCTCCATTTCGGAATGCCGGGCACTGACCAGTGGGGTACCGCACGGATCAGTACTGGGACCGCAGCTTTTTACAATCTATCTTCAGGATATACAAGATGGTATTAGCAATAACATTCGCAAATTTCATCAGCTGGGTGGCAGGGTGAAATGTGATGAGGATGTTAGGAGATTACAGGGTGACCTGGACAAGTTAGGTGAGTGCTCAGATGCATGGCAGATGCACTTTCACGTGGATAAATGGATCCTTATCCACTTTGGTGGCAAGAACAGGAAGGCAGATTACCACCTAAGTGGAATCAATTTAGGTAAAGGGGCAGTACAGAGAGATCTGGGGGTTCTTGTACACCACTCAATGAAGGTAAGCATGCAGGTACAGCAGGTAGTGAAGAAGGCTAATAGCATGCTGGCCTTCATAACAAGAGGGATTGAGTATAGAAGCAAAGAGGTCCTTCTGCAGCTGTACAGGGCCCTGGTGAGACCACACCTGGAGTACTGTGTGCAGTTCTGGTCTCCAAATTTGAGGAGAGACATTCTGGCTATTGAGGGAATGCAGCGTAGGTTCACGAGGTCAATTCCTGGAATGGCGGGATTACCTTACACTGAAAGACTGGAGCGACTGGGCTTGTGTACCCTTGAGTTTAGAAGACTGAGAGGGGATCTGGTTGAGACATATAAGATGATCAAAGGATTGGACACTCTGGCGGCAGGCAACATGTTTCCGCTGCGGGGTGAGTGCCGAAACAGAGGACACAGCTTAAAAATACGGGGTAGACCATTTAGGACAGAGATGAGGAGAAACTTCTTCACCCAGAGAGTGGTGGCTGTGTGGAATGCTCTGCCCCAGAGGGCAGTGGAGGCCCAGTCTCTGGATTCATTTAAGAAAGAGTTGGATAGAGCTCTCAAGGATAGTGGAATCAAGGGTTATGGAGATAAGGCAGGAACAGGATACTGATTAAGGATGATCAGCCATGATCATATTGAATGGTGGTGCAGGCTGGAAGGGCAGAATGGCCAACTCCTGCACCTATTGTCTATTGTCCGCCTTTCCTGACTGCCACCCGCAGACAGCGTGCAGCCCCAATCCCTTTCTTTCCGCCTTTCTTGCTGATTTTGGCAGCGCTCCGCTCTCCTCCCCTCCGTGTCTCGTGCCTGCAGGAGACTGATGCCAGGCACAGCAGCAGCAGCAGCAAAAATAACCTGCCGCTCCATTGCCTGGCACAAGACAAGTGCAGAGGGGTGACTTGAGCAGCCACTGCTGGCGGAAAAAGCCTACTGCACCTGGTATTCCCAGGCGGTCTCCCATCCAAGTACTAACCAGGCCTGAGTCTGCTTAGCTTCCGAGATCAGACGAGATCAGGCGTTTTCAGACTAGCATGGCCGTAGGCGCTGGCCCCTGCCTTTTCTCCCTACTTCAAGGCGTGCTGGCCAGCCACATTTTCTTTCTTGCTCTTTCTCTTTATCCCCTTTGGCTTTTTTTTCTCTTTTCTCTTTGCTCTTCCTCCTCCGTGCGTGCTTCCCTCCCTCCGTCCCT